>NC_064627.1:829791045-830091045 GCF_023864275.1 Schistocerca cancellata | reverse complement strand
TCTGGTTCTTTCAGTTTATCCAGGTCCCATCTCCATAAGTTCACTCCTTTTTGCAGTTTCTTCAGTTTTAAACTACGGTTCATAACCAATAAATTGTGGTTAGAGTCCACATCTGCCCCTGTAAATGCCTTACAATTTAAAACCTGGTTCCTAAATCTCTGCCAGCCGGGGTGGCCGAGCGGTTCCAGGTGCTACAGTCTGGAACCGCGTGACCACTGTGGTCGCAGGTTCGAATCCTGCCTCGGGCATAGTTGTGTGTGATGTTCTTCGGTTAGTTATTTTTAAGTCGTTCTGAGTTCTGGGGGACTGATGACTTCAGAAGTTAAATCCCATAGTGCTCAGAGCCATTTGAACCTAAATATCTGTCTTACCATTATATGCTATAATCTATCTGAAACCTTCCAGTGTCTCCAGGCCTCTTGCATGTATACAACTTTCTTTCACGATTCTTAAGCCAAGTGTTAGCTATGATTAAATAATGCTCTGTGCAGAATTCTACCAGGCAGCTTCCTCTTTCATTCCTCACCCCTATTCCGTATTCACCTACTACTTTTCCTTCTCTTACTTTTCCTACTATCGAATTACAGTCCCCCATGACTACTAAATTTTCATCTCCTTTCACTATCTCAATAATTTCTTTTATCTCATCATATATAGTGTATTTCTTCAATCTCTTTGTCATCTGCGGATCTAGTTAGCATATATACTTGTACTAATGTGGTAGGTGTGGGATTTGTGTCTACCTTGGTTACCATAATGCATTCACTGTGTTGTTTGTAATAGCTTCCTGTGCTCATATTTTTTTTATTCATTATTATAGCTATTCATGCATTACTCCTATTTGATTTTGTATTTATAACCCTGTATTCAGCTGACTAGAAGATTTGTTCCTCCTGTCACCAGACTTCACTAATTCCCACAATATCTAACTTTAACCTATCCATTCCCCTTTTTAAATTTTCTAACCTATGTGCCCAATTAAGGGATCTGATAGTCCATGCTCCCATCCATAGAACACCAGTTTTGCTTCTCCTGATAATGATGTCCTCCTGAGTAATACCCACCCGGAGATCTGAATGGGGGACTATTTTATCCTCTGCATGTTTCACCCAAGAGGACGCCATCATCATTTAACCATACAGTAAAGCTGCATGCCCTCAGGAAAAGTTACGGCTGTAGTTTCCACTTGCTTTCAGCCATTCGCAGACCAGCACAGCAAGGCTGTTTTGGTTAATGTTACAAGGCCAGATCAGTCAATCATCCAGACTGTTGCCCCTGCAACTACTGAAAAGGCTGATGCCCCTCTTCAGGAACCACGTGTTTGTCTGGCCTCTCAACAGGTACCCCTCCATTGTGGTTACACTTACAGTACGGCTATCTGTATTGCTGAGGCACACATGGGGGGGCTGTATGTGCTACATTTGTTATTTATGGTTGTCATAAGTAACGGCATGTTCTATAAATTTATCCACTTTAGATACTTCAGCAATAATTTCCTTTATTTTGGTTGGTTTTAGCTCATAGCAAACATGAAAATGTACATCTATATCTAACAATTCTTCTTCTTCATTAGTTAGGTAATTTGCATTATATTAATGACTCTATCATAGAAGGAGTGTATTTTCTAACAATGTATTACGAGGTGTGGCTAGAAAAAAACCGGACTAGTACTGGTGAAACAATAAAACGAATGCAATAAGACTGAAAGTCGCGTGGCCTGTCACGTGACTCTCGCTCCGCCTACTGCTCGAGTTTCATCTGCCTCCTGCACTCAGTCTGCCCGTGGCGTCTGTTTTAAGTAGTTGATGTTTTGTCTGTGCGTCGGAAAATGTTGAGTGTACAGAAAGAACAGCGTGTTAACATCAAATTTTGTTTCAAACTAGGAAAATCTGCAAGTGAAACGTTTGTAATGTTACAACAAGTGTACGGCGATGATTGTTAATCGCGAACACAAGTGTTTGAGTGGTTTAAATGATTTAAAGATGGCCGCGAAGACACCAGTGATGACACTCGCACTGGCAAACCATTGTCAGCAAAAACTGATGCAAACATTGAAAAAATCGGTAAACTTGTTCGACAAGATCGCTGCTCTGCTCTGATTGTTAAACGGCGATCTTGTCGAACAAGTTTACCGATTTTTTCAATGTTTGCATCAGTTTTTGCTGACAATGGTCTGCCAGTGCGAGTGTCATCACTGGTGTCTTTGCGGCCATCTTTAAATCGTTTAAACCACTCAAACACTTGTGTTCGCGATAAACAATCATCGCCGTACCCTTGTTGTAACATTACAAACGTTTCACTTGCAGATTTTCCTAGTTTGAAACAAAATTTGATGTTAACACGCTGTTCTTTCTGTAGACTCAACATTTTCCGACGCACAGACAAAACGTCAATTACTTAAAACAGACGCCACGGGCAGACTGAGTGCAGGAGGCAGATGAAACTCGAGCAGTAGGCGGAGCGAGAGTCACGTGACAGGCCACGCGACTTTCAGCCTTATTGCATTCGTTTTATTGTTTCACCAGTACTAGTCCGGTTTTTTTCTAGCCACACCTCGTATGTTACTTGTCAGTTTGACAATCTCTCATCTGCTCTTATTACAACCCTACTAATAATTAATCTTCTTTTATTTTACTTATTTTTCAGTTTACATACATTATCTAAATATTACCTGCACAGATATTTTAAAACCTAACTAATGTTTTTCCTCACTTAAATTCATTGTTAAAGGCATTATTGTCAATATGCTGATTACTGTGATGCATCTAGTTTTAGTGTAAAATGTGTTATTCAACAGATATGACTAATTGAACTTTCTCCTACAGTTCGACTTGGCAGTTTTTGTATGGTCTAGTATATATTTATGGAATCAGTGGCACAACTAATTAGAAAGACTGGCATTCCAAATTTTCAGTAATGTGTTATCAGTTTTTGTGACATTAATTACTTTACAAGGTAATTAACATTAAAGTTCAGTAGTGGTTGCATTTCCAGTTGCAAATTTTTCCTGTGTGCTTATTAGGCTTTGACCTTTGCTGTTATACTTCTGTTGACTTAATTTTTATCCACAAAGTGAAATATTTCACTAATTGACTAAAACATCAATTTAGATTTTTGCATGATTTGCCACAAAATAGGGTATTCCCAGTGTGAATGTATAACATATTTTCACAAGCTTTCCTAATTTCTTAGACTATATTTAATAAAAAATGACTGTTAATACTCATAGTCCATTCTGATTGGCAAAAGCTAACTCTTTTCAAACAATTATGTAATTTCTGAGATCACAATATGTTCACACACTAGTCTTTAAATACTTTCACACCATCTAGAATTTGCAGTCTGGACTCAGATATAGCACTGATAATATCAATGTGCAACTGGCCCATACATGTTCTCCTGTTGAAAGTAAACATGTAACATTTGTGCATAACTTGATCATGAGAGTTATAATTGAGAGAGTAAATGAGCAACACCTATGTCGAAATGTTCTGGAAAGTGTTTAAAGTTGATGTTTGCACTTATATTCTACCTCTATAGTGTTTACAATTTACTGTGTTGACATTCATACAATTATTCGGTATTTGCAAAGTTTGGATTTCACATTTCTGCGCAAAACTTTGGAGTGTCTATAAATGACTAAATGTGTGTGTGTGTGATGACATATTTTTATCAACCAGTGAGTGTGTTAAGCCTTTTGAATTGATGAATGTGTTTAGGATGGTATATTTTGTGTACTTCCTGTTCAGTCATCTCTGTGACTGTCTCAGAACTTCAGTGTTTGCATTGTTTATATAATCTACAACCTCTGTGTTCTGCAAATTGTGTGTATGAAAAGGACTGTATCTTAAGACAGTGATTGTATTTGCCACTGTGGTACTGTGTTGGAGGAGAGTGCTGGTGTGTACTTGCATAGAAGCGATTGATGTGCATCCAAATCTGGTCATCACTGTGATTGTGGTGTTAATAACTGGAAAAACCACAATACATGGAAATCTGCATAGTGTTCAGCATTTGCATAATTTCTAGAAATCAATTTGCAGTTGTTCTACAAGACTTTGATCATTGAGATTTCAAGGGTTCAATGAAGAATGCACATAGGCACCATTGCAAGTGACACATTATGTCAAACTACTTTTGTCCTAAAGACTCCACACTGGTGTATTTTTATATATAAATTGCACCTGAGAATTCCGGTGACTGTCAGAAAATAAATGAAACAAGTGTTATAAACAAAAATCTTTACTTTCTTTCAAAGTAATTGCCATTAGCTACAACACACTTCTGTAAAGTTGTTGGAAACTGCCAGCAAATGCTTCCTGTGGAATTGGTACAAGAATCAAGGTTACATGCAATATCTGTGAAGTATAAGTCTTTCAGGACTGGTTTAAGGTGGGGAAAGACAATTAAGTCTGCTGGCAACAGATCTGCAGTATAAGGGGTATGCTGAACAATCACTTCGCACTGAGTGAGAAAGTTGAGCACACAGCAATTGCAGATATACAATAACACATGACCATGATGTTTCAAGTGATTCCACGAGTAGATAATTATGATAGGACAATGATTTAGATTTACCACAAGATCATTACAAAATGAGTGTAAAGGTTATAAATTCTGTAAATTTATCAGGTAAGCGTTGATGATCCCTAAAGTTCATGAAAAGGTGTCAGACATATGTCCATGATTACTTTATAAAGTCACATTTATAAACAGACATTAAATATCAAATGAACCAACAGCATACTTAAACCAGCTACTTAACATATATTGTACACAGAAAACCCAACAGCAAAAATCAGTTCAACCTCCTGCTTCGTGTAGATTCAGATAAGAGGGTTTTGCAATCATTATTAAAAGAAATTATTTTTTGTATTTTAATTGTTAACTTTACTTAGTTGGGTCTTTTACCAGAGATTTATGTTATTAAGTTTGGAGATCCAGAGTCTGTTCAAGTCATTGTTTATTCACTCCATTTTAAAACTGGTTATTTTATGCTTTTATGGTTGTATTTCCTTAAGGGATGAATCTGATGGCTAGATGCACAAATTGATGGTTTGTGATTAGTTATTCAAGTTTTTGTTACATAACATCATTCTGCCCCCAATTGCTTTCCCCATAGGGACCATCACAAATGCCACTGCCATCGTATGCCCCAGTGGTATGGAGCCTGGTATTTGGTGTCCATCAGCACATTACTGGGCCTAGACACAAGACTCAAAGTTTCTGTGGAATTTATGCTTTTAAAAGCATAAATGTAAGGGAGCAAAATTAGTGAACATAATCTGAATCAGCACGATCCACCTTCGATTAAAAACCCAGTACTCCACTTCCCAATTCCCTTGGTATTATGTAGTGTAACAAGTGGATATCATCAATTACAAGTAGCATTTGAAGGCTGACCAAAGACAGCTTTTTCTATTCTGGGGGATCATTTCCAATATTGTATGACAGGGAGTCGAAAAGTTTCTAGGCTAACAAATAAAGAATGACAGAAATATCATAATTCCAATTTTTTTAAATATAATACCTACGCACACTAATACATTTGCAGGCATGTTCAGATAACGTCTGCAAACCATTCAAATAAAAGGTCTTAAATTTTGAGTTCCAACCTAGTATTCACAGTATTAATCATTGCATCATCATTGTCATATCATTGTCCTTTGGGCTCTTTTATTAGATATGGGAAAAGAAAAAATTCTAAGGGAGCCAAATCTGGAGAATATGGTGGATGACATAACAATTCGAACCTGCAGTCACCCAGAGTTTCCAGTGTTGCGAGGGCTTTGTGTGCCAGTGCATTGTCCTGGTGCAAAAGAACTCGACTCACCAATTTTCCACGCCTTTTTTCTTTACCTCTTCTCTCAAACAGCACAGGAGGGTGCAGCAGTATGATGCATTGATAGTTATGCCCTTCTGCAAGTAATCCACCATAATTACCCCTTCTGAATCCCAGAATACTGATGCCACCATCTTACTGGCTGATTTTTGCACCCAGAATTTTTTTGGGGTAGAGTATGAAGGATGTTTCCATTGTTGTGACTTGTTTTGTCTCAGGATGAAAGTGGTGAACCCATGTCTCGTCTGTTGTCACATACCTTGCAAGAAAGCCATCTTCATCCACTTCAAATTGGTGGAAGATTTCTTCACAACACTGCACACGCTCCCATCTCTGATCTGCAATCGAGTTTTTTGGGACCCACTGAGATGAAACTTTCCGCGTTTCCAAAATATCTACAAAAATGTTGTGAGCATGCCCATGGGAGATTCCAAATGTAGTTTCAATGTGCTGCAATGTTGTTCGACAATCCTGCAAAATCGTATCGTGAATTGCAATCACCGTTTCATCAGTGGCAACGGTGACAGGCCTTCCGCTCCCTGGCACATCTTCAACACTTGTTATTCCATGTTTGAAGTAGGACACCTAGTTTTTCACTGTTGCATAAGATGGAGCACTGTCCTTAAGTGTATTCCTCATGTCCTCCACATTCTTGGATGTCATTCCCTTCAAATGAAGATATTCAATCACAGCACGGTTCTTGATTCTCTCAATATTCACCATTTTGCTTACGCTAGGGTATACAGTGCATCCAAATGGCAAAACTAACGAAGCTGGAGCCATGAAATTTGACTTGTGTACCCACAAAGGGTCAACATAAACTTAGGTGGTGTTGTTTGTGTGAGACATTATGGTAACTGTCTCTGGCTAGAAACTTCTCAACTGCCCCTTGTGAAATGCCACTTGGTCTCAAGAAAGCACCTGCCACCTTTCAGAGATTATTGGATGGTGTGTTTAGGGGAATGAAACCAAAACAGTGTTTGATCTACCTGGATGACATAACAGTGTTTTCAGACGATATGGAAGATCATATACGATGGTTGCAGGAGAAATTGAAAAGACTGAGAACAGCGCGACTATTGCTAAGCATTAATAAATGTCATTTTGCCACAACAGAAACAAATTATGTTGGGAATATAATTAACATGTAATGTGTGACAACAGATCCATGCTTGGTCCCAGCAGTTCAGAATTTTTCACTACCAAAGACAGTTATACAGTTTCAGAGTTTCATTGGTCTCTGTAATTATTATCATTGATTCATAAAGGACATTGCTCAGATTGCCAGGCCTTTGAACCATTTGTTACAGAAAGGAGTAAACTTTGAATGGTCTGCCAAATGTCAGATGACATTTGACACTTTAATGCGAACACTGACATTGGACCCAGTTCTGATGTTCACCAGTTCACTAATGTGAATGATAAATGGGAAAATTTCTATAAACTATTCAATAAAGTGCTAAATGAAACATGTCCTTTAGTGAAAGAAGCAAACAAAACTATTAATCATAAAGCTGACAATTTCCTTCCTGAAATAATTGAACTGGGAGAGAACATGAAGGACTCCTGTATACCCTTTAGAGATAGTAAATCACAGTAATTTTTTTTTTTTACAAAAAACAAACTCCTCATAAAAAATGCAGAGGTCCCTAGACTAACATTAAAACTCAGAGCTATGCCTGTCAAGCAAGCTACTCCAGTTGTGTTAGTAAAACAGCCTGAAAAATAATCTATGAAGGGTTTAGGAAACAGGAATCTCGTGAACACAACTGCATACCTTTAAAAGAATATGATGAAATAATAAATGGCGCAAAAGAAGTATGTGAGAAATTCATACAAAAGTTTAGTACAAATGGCACAAATGAATTACATGACAGGGCACCAAAATTTAATGTTAGAAACACTTGCTGATCTTTTTTCATCCATGACATTACTGAGAGGATTGTTCTAGTAATCATTTAAAAACTTCAATCTAAAAAAATTGCAAATCAATATCAATACCTTCAGAGTGTGGTAAATTACTAGAGAAAATAATATTAAATCAGTTTGAGGCATATTTCATCATACATAATCTATTCAGAAATCTACAACATAGTGTTAGAAAATTAACGTCTACTCTAACAGCAGTAGCAAATTTTATTCATGAAATATGAAACATGCTGAATAAAATCAAACAATGGAAAATCCAGGATGAAATGTAACAATATTATGAAAAGGAAAGTTGCTACTCACCATATAGTGGAGATGCTGAGTCTCAGATGGGTACAACAAAAAGACTGTCACAAACAAAGCTTGCGGCGATTAAGGCCTTTGTCAACAATAGATGACACACACACACACACACACACACACACACACACACACACACAAATGCAACTCACATATACAACTGCAGTCTCAGGCAATCGAAACCACACTGCAAGCAGCAGCACCAGTGCATGATGGGAGAGACGACTGGGTGGTGGTAAGGAGGAGGCTGTGACAGGGAGAGGGAGGGATAGTATGGTGGTGTGGTGGGCAGTGAAGTGCTGCAGGTTAGACGGTGGGCAGGAGAGAGATGGGGAAGGGGGGGGGGAGGAAGTTGTGGAAAAGGAGAGAAGTAAAAAGATTGAGTGTCATGGTGGAATGATGGCTCTGTAGTGCTGAAATGGGAACAGGGAAGGGGCTGGATGGTGAGGACAGTGACTAATGAAGATTGAGGCCAGGATGATTATGGGAATGTAGGATGTACTGTGGGGAAAGTTCCCACCTGCGCAGTTCAGAAAAGCTGGTGTTGATGGGAAGGATACATATGACACAGGCTGTGAAGCAGTCATTGAAATGAAGGCTGTCATGTTTGACAGTGTGTTCAGCAATAAGGTGGTCCTCTTGATTCTTGGAAACAGTGTGTCGGTGGCCATTCATGTGGACAGGCAGCTTGTTGGTTGTCAAGCCCACATAGAATGCAGCACAGTGGTTGCAGCTTAGCTTGTAGATCACATGATGGGTTTCACAGGTAACCCTTCCTTTGATAGGATAGGTGATGTTCATGACTGGACTGGATTAGGTGGTGGTGGGAGGATGTATGGGACAGGTCTTGCATCTAGATCAAGCTGGATAAGGGAGACAAGGTAACAGGCACTTTCCTGGATACGAGTAAAACTTTTGATTTCGTAAATCATACTGTTCTATTGCATAAATTACAAGAAAGTGATATTTCAGAAACAAACATAATTAGGTAGGAATTGATTGTTCAAATAGAATTACTTGATGTTGAAATTAGAGTGTGGTGACACAGTTAACCAGAAAACTAAAAACAGTCACTGAGTGATACTAGTGTGTGATATCTTTCTGTCTGTTCATCTTTGTTCAGTTCTCTTTGTGTGTTGGTAGCAGTTTAATTGTACTTGTGATGTATGTTCTGCAGGAATGCAAAATAAATTGTTTTTGCTCACCTGTATCAATTACATACTGGTTTCATTGTGAATAGTGTTCTCACAAGAGCACAGAATTTCTCAATCAGAAACCATTGTTACACACCATGTTGTAAATAGTGAGGTTATCAGTAACAAATCACCCTCTGAGTTTTGACATCACCTTTCAACATCAGTTATGGAATCTCAAATTTCTCAAGGAACCCTGCAGCAAGTGGGGTTTAATCAAATGCTGTGTATCATTAAAAGTGATGTGATTTCCAAGAACTGTGGTGATGACTCATATGGCTCATTAAATGCACAGCGTTTTACGAAATGACAATATGGGTGTAGTGTCTCAAACTTTTAAAGCTATCACAGCAATAGTTTCAATTAATGCTGTGAGAGGGCAACAGTTCCTGCTAATGGAGCAGATCCATTTTTTCCAACAAGACATGGCCTCTCTCTAGTGAAAAATCAAGGAAACAGAAACCCACAGTACTGATTCACAATTGCTGTGGGAGCAAATGACTGCTGGATCTCTTGCAGAAGTGTCAACAAATGATTGCAGACTCGGTGTTGGTACGATTTATACTTTCAATCACAAAGAAGGATGTGCACCTCCTCTTGCAGTTACCCAAACAAAATGAATGACTGGTTTTAAGCATGACCTTCCACTCCAAGAAAATTTTCCTATCTACTGATGTTTCTACTGATCAGGAAAGATAATTTAACTTGATATTGTGATTTCATACACCACATGCAATGAGTTGGTTGTCTTCAGCACAAAAATGGTGCAACTAAAATATTCAACCATAACAGGATGGTTGAACCATGGCATTCCACTGTGAAATCTTGTTTATTGTGCCACAATACATTGTAGTTTTCAGCTCTACCTCTGGTGCTGCTGGGACTGTACATGGCCATTAAACCAAGCTCTGGGGCCACTGCTGAGGAACTTGTTAATGGCAAAACCTTCCAACTTCCATCTCACTTCGTCACACAACAACAAGAGTGTCCTCCACATGAGCCATCATTCTCCTGCAACAAGTAAAGCTTTGCGTTTTCAGTTTCTGTCCACCACCTGTGTCTCGTCATAGAGACAAAAATATTTTCAACTGTGAACATTTATGCACTTGTTCCCGCATCTACATCTACATCTACATTCATACTCCGCAATCCACCATACAGTGCATGGCGGAGGGTACCTCGTACCACAACTAGCATCTTCTCTCCCTGTTCCACTCCCAAACAGAATGAGGGAAAAATGTCTGCCTATATGCCTCTGTATGAGCCCTAATCTCTCTTATCTTATCTTTGTGGTCTTTCCACGAAATGTAAGTTGGCGGCAGTAAAATTGTACTGCAGTCAGCCTCAAATACTGGTTCTCTAAATTTCCCCAGTAGCGATTCACAAAAAGAACACCTCCTTTCCTCTAGAGACTCCCACCTGAGTTCCTGAAGCATTTCTGTAACAATCGCATGATGATCAAACCTACCAGTAACAAATCTAGCAGCCCACCTCTGAATTGCTTCTATGTCCTCCCTCAATCCAACCCGATAGGAATCCCAAATGCTCGAGCAGTACTCAAGAATAGGTCGTATTAGTGTTTTATAAGTGGTCTCCTTTACAGATGAACCACATCTTCCCAAAATTCTACCAATGAACCGAAGACGACTATCCGCCTTCCCCACAACTGCCATTACATGCTTGTCCCACTTCATATCGCTCTGCAATGTTACGCCCAAATATTTAATCGGCGTGACTGTGTCAAGCGCTGCACTACTAATGGAGTATTCAAACATTCTTTTTCCTATTCATCTGCATTAATTTACATTTATCTATATTTAGAGTTAGCTGCCATTCTTTACACCAATCACAAATCCTGTCCAAGTCATCTTGCATCCTCCTACAGTCACTCGATGACACCTTCTCATACACCACAGCATCATCAGCAAACAACCGCACATTGCTATCCACCCTATCCAAAAGATCATTTATGTAGATAGAAAACAACAGTGGACCTACCACACTTCCCTGGGGCACTCCAGATGATACCCTCACCTCCGATGAACAGTTACCAGCGAGAAAAACGTACTGGGTTCTATTACTTAAGAAGTCTTCGAACCACTTACATACTTGGGAACAAATCCCATATGCTGGTACCTTAGTTAGGAGTCTGCAGTGGGGCACCGACTCAAACACTTTCTGGAAGTTAAGGAATATGGAATCCGTCTGATACCCTTCATCCATGGTTCGCAAGATATCATGTGAAAAAAGGGCGAGTTGCGTTTCGCAGGAGCAATACTTTCTAAAGCCGTGCTGATGCATGGACAGCAACTTCTCTGTCTCGAGGAAATTCATTATATTCGAACTGAGAATATGTTCGAGAATCCTGCATCAAAGCGATGTTAAGTATATTGGTCTGTAATTTTGAGGATCCGTCCTTCTAACCTTGTTATATACAGGCGTCACCTGCGCTTTTTTTCCAGTCACTCGGGACTTTACATTGGGCAAGAGATTCACAATTAATGCAAGCTAAGTAAGGAACCAATGCAGTAGAGTACTTTCTGTAAAGCCAAATTGGAATCCCATCAGGACCTGGCGATTTATTTATTTTCAACCTATTCAGCTGCTTCACAACCCCAGGGACGTCTATCACTATGTCCTCCATACAGGAATCTGTACGAGACTCAAACAGCGGTATGTTTGTATGATCCTCCTGCATTAAAGATTTCTCAAATGCTAAATTTAATGTTACATGTCCACAAGCCACTTGACAGTGTGTGGTGGAGGGTGCTTCTGGCACCACTAGATGTTCCCTGTTCCCTGCTCCACTCGTGAATGCCACATGGGATGAATTATTGTTGATAATTGTTGGTAAGTCTCTGTATTAGCTCTAATTTCTTGAATTTTCTCATCATGGTCATTTTATGAAACATGTGTGGGAGGAAGTAATCTAATGTTCAACTCTTCATGGGATGCACTCACTCAGAATTTAAATGATAAACCTCTCTGTAATATGCAACACCTATCTTGTAGCATCTGCCACAGGAGTTTGTTGAAGATCTCTGTAAAGCTCTCACACTGAATAAATGAATCAGTGATGAAGTCACTGCTCTTCATTGGATTTATGTTACAGATGGATGCTGCCATGGTGCTTTAACAAACCCAATATAAGGGCCTATATCCAATCTTGGGCACAAGGAATACACACTGAAGATCCTACAAAATTGTAAACCCACTACAGTATCTCTAGAGAAGCTTAAATCTGTTTAATTATTACCAGATGATGTTAATGCAAATCAGTATTACAACTCTCACATGATGCCTACACTGGAAGCCATGAGTGATGCAGGGACTGTGCCATCATCTGAGAAGCCTTCAGTGTGGTTGGACACTGCACTAGTTTCACAGAAAGTTGTCTGTTCATATCAGGGCTGACCTGTTATGGGGTGGAGGAGGGGGGGGGGGGGGGGGCAATGGTGGCAGCTGTGTGATGACATAGTTTATCAGAAAACTGAATACAGTCATTGAGTGGGACTAGGGTGTGATATCATTGTTTCTGTTCATCTATGTTCAGTTCTATTTGTTGCCTTACATGTTGAGTTGCTCTCATGTTGTATGTTCTTGCAGGAGTGTGAAATTAATTGCTTTTGTTCACCTATATCAGTTACCTACTTGTTTTATTTGTTGTATTTCCACAAGAGCATAGAAATTCTCAATCCAGAAGTCACTGTTCACAGCTTCAGCACAGAAAAATTAGGTTAGATTGTTAGCTTTCCTCTTGTTGGATGAGAAAATGTACATGGGCAAGTAGGTGGTGAAGTCAAACTGTGGAATTTCATGTTGCACTGCATTATGAAGCATGAAACAAAGAATCTGGCATGTCAAATTTTTGTTTTGTGGGCAGGAATGTTGCCAATGACATGCAGCATTAGTTTTACGTCACAGAGATGCCATATTGTATGGAGTTAAACTCCATATTTGATGTTCTTTTTCTATTACAGAGTATGTGGTATGAATACAAGCTTTGTCAAAACATCAGCTCAATGAAAATCTCTCAAAACACATTGTTTTAGGTATGATTTGTTGTGATAAAATGACAGGAAATTACATATTGGTAATTAGGGACTTCTTGCAGTTGATGTTTTCTGTGTTATAACAAATGCTATGAAAGCATACCATTTCAGTGGTATGACATAATGGTAATTTATCAAAACTAGATGTTTTTGTCTTCATGGAGTTACCACAATTGTTTCTTATCAAAACAGTGTCAAAATTCAGTCTTCAGATCACTTTCCTTTATTTCCATATGAGTGGTTCCGAGCCAGCTGCTTATCTTCAGGTTTATTACAAAAACTTATTTTATAATTACAATTGGTGCAAATTACAAATGGTTTAAAACTTAAGTTTAGAAAGCTTAAAGATTCTTAAAAAATACTTATAATACAAATTTGTGCAGCATGCCATTTGTTACAATTACAGAGTAATATGTTGATTCTGGAACTGAAAGTTCACTGACATAACTAGCCATACACTATCATGCTGCAGCTTTATGATTTCTTTTAAAGAAACCTGATTGGTGCAACACCTATAGTGCTGAAAAGTGCGCTCTCTTTCTAGAGAGTGTACTTGTGCAATTTATAGTAAATGCTCCTAACTATGCCATAAAATGCTGATGTGGATTTTAATAGCATTAAAATATTTTAAAAGAATTTTATAAAAAACTTATCAAAAACATTTTTTAATTATTTTATAGGAATCCTGACTGGTGCAAAGTTTGTAGAAACGGTAAGACCCTGTGCGAACTGATATAATACATAAAAGATATTCCTAAATGTAACAAATAAAACATTAATGAGACCATTATTATTATTAAAAATTTTAAAAGAGCTCTAAAATATTCCAGAAATAGCTTCTTCCATTTGGCAATTGATCCTAGGGCCAGTAGTGTTCAAAAGTGTACTGTATGGACTGAAATAATTCACACATTAACAAGTTCCTAAGTATAACTTATTTTTTAAAAAATCAGGGCTTTTATATCATTAAACTTTAAAAGAAACATAGAAAATTACAAAGCTCTCTTCTCTTCCTCTTATTTGGTGGTCATAAAGTTACTACTGTGCAAGGGTGAAGGTTGTGTCAAGCTGAAGTTTCCTCTGCTGTGTCCAATTCGCTGCCACCAGTGTGCTGAAGGTTGTCACAGCTGATGTTTGGTAGAGTGTTCCACATCATCCCAAAGCAAGGCTGTAACAGGCCTTTGAAAATTTCGTAATAGTTACTATGCATGAAGTTCTTCTGCTCATTAAGTGGTTTCTCTTTATCATTCAATTGTTGGGCATGAATTTCTAGTTCTCCAGGACATTCAAAGAAAATGTTTCATAGCTCTGTTTAGCACTTCCATTTGCTAGTTTATTGTTTGCTATCTGTCACATGGTGTGTTTCTTGTATTGGATTATGAAATTTTGTCCAAATTCAAGCTTCTTGCATCTTGGAAGAAGGGAGGTCATTGGTTCCATTATCCATATGTCAGTGCTGCTTGACAAACCCACTGAGAATTCCATGATGTCACCTATGGTGTGGTGTGGCCAGAGTTACTTGTTCGGTAGGGGTCTGACGGCATCAATATTTAGTGGCAGCAGTAATGGCAGCCTGGGAGAAAGGACCATTCCATTGGTGTCCTGGAGTGGTGCATATGAGAATCCTAATGTGACAGCATTGAGTTGGCAGTCATTTAGAACTACAACCTGATGGAGGTCGTGCTGTGTCTCAGATAGTGGGTGTCATCTGAGATGGAGTTGTTTTTAATAACAGCACTAGTAAAAGCCAACTCTGTTGATGGTGAACATACGTTGGCACTCTGTCTCTCTGATGCTTGCAGGGGACCATCAGGTTATCAGTCACAGTTGCAGACCCACGCGGGAGTGCTGCAAGCATACCAAAATTTAGGCTGATTCTCATCATATATCATTGGCTACATCAGATGGAAGAGGGTCTGAGATGACTGATAATGCAGCAGTCCTACTGGGGTCTTTTCACTTACTAGGTTGATTCTATGGGACTTCAAAAAAGACAGAGCATATTCTGTGAGTGTGAATGAGAGCACTTGTTTCATTTTACTTTGAAAGTTGGCACACTATGCTCAGGTTCCTATTTAACTGAGAGCAGATTGGGCTCTCAATAAATACATAATACCACTTTTTATACAGAAATCGATATGCTACTATTGGGATAAACTGAGGGCAGTTATCAGAGGTTATTGTGTTTGGGAGGTCCTCTGCAACAAAAATTTGCCCCAAGGCCCAGATGACTGTTCCAATGTGGAGTTTTGGAGCTGTTAAATGTGTGGAAAGTTGTAGGATGTCATCTGTAAGAGTCACATAAAAATGAGAAATGGACAGGAAAAATGAAAGTGGGCATGGTTCACTGGGCCTGCTGGAGTTGGCCATGATGAAGGGACATGTGAGGCAGTTGACTGTTGGTAAATGTTGTCTTGCCCTAGTGACACAGTGTCCCAGTCAGCATACCAACCAACAGCTGTGGTGCTGGGCCAAGTTCTACTAGCAGCTCAACCTTTTCTGTATGAATCATTTATGTTTTGATGGATAGTTCTAATTTAGAGTTCTTATAAAGCCAAGGAATAACCAAAAATACAGTATTTGTTTTATCATCAGCTGTTTAAGTTATAACTTTATTTATTCTTATTCTGTCTCTTGGAAGAATTTACCACAAAAGTCACCAAGTGAAAATGTTGGAAATCAGTGGGATAAGGTAGCCATTGTTTTTGTCAGAAGGATTCCTCTTACAATTAGGCACGCATGCTGACTCTTATGAGCTGTTCTTCTGATAAGCCTCAAATGAAATGAAGCTATTAGAAATTATATTGTCCAACAGTTTCCTTAAAAATAGCTTCCACAGTCGAAAAACTTCTTTATTGGGAGTCATATTGGTTGTTCCGGATGGAATCTGAATGATATCAACAGTCTTTTCTTCGCCCTCTTGAAAGACACAGGTATTGTTTTGTCCAGGCCAAGAGTCCATCAAAAGCAATGAATTAATTGCTGCAATTGGTTAGCAACTGTTTTGAATGAAATGTTAAAAAAATTATTCTTTCCTATTTTTCTAGATTTTGATAGGTTGATTATAAGATTTTTGCTGCTAATAGTTCTTATTAAAACTTTTGGTCATAATATGCCTTAAGGTCCCTGAAGACAGGTATAAAGCTGTGGAAACAATAATCCACTCATACTTACCAATGTTGTTCTGATATATGAATGTATCATAGAATTAATTAGTTGCACAACAGACTCTGTCTTTTTTCATCTCAAAATGATAAACTGCAGTCTGCTTGCCGTTCTTTCATGAAACATGACTGATTGGTGTTAGACCTATGAATTAATGGCATCTCCACTCCACTGTTACTTGAAGTAAAGTTCATTGTTTGTGAGTTCCTATACTGTATGATTTCTTGACTCTGCTTAACCAGGTTGAGGAAGACTTGAAATTAGCAGTGTTCATCTCAATTGCAGTGCAGATGGTCCAGTCACGTAGATTTCCATTGGCAAACATGCATTACCTCTCACAAACTGCTCTACACGATTCATATCTCAAGAAAACTTCTTTAAAGATCTGTTGTCCATAGTATTTATTCAAGTTTAGGGTCTTAGATTGGCCGTTAATTGGGTGTAACATACCTCTTGGCTGATGCATCTCAATAAATTTTGCTGTGGGTGTAACTGACTCCAGCAACAGTGCTGGTGGATTGCTGGAAGGAGCATGTTCCATGGTGAAGAAAGAGGGTTTTGAGCACCATGCTGAATGAAAGGCTATGATTGGACAGCATGGGAGATTGGCGAGCACACCACGAGGTGGTGCAGAAGACTCTGATGCTGGCAGTGGCTCTGTGTCTGGTAGTCATGGGAGTGAATGAGCACTGCCGACCAGATTAGACACATGGTTTTGATGAGAAGCAGTATGTGGACATTCTGTGAGGTGCTAGGCATTCAGGAGAAGTTTTGGATGGTTGTTTCTACGGTTAGCTGGACTTTTAACTCTGGCAGACTGTGTTGGTGTTGCAGCTCATTAGACTGTTATATAGGGCCTTTGCTGTACTCAGTGGATTTTGAATTTACATTCTTCTGGATATTTTGAAGCTTTAATTGATAATGCTAATCTCACGTTATGCCCTGTTCAAGTCGTTGTTTGTACACATTTCTTTGCTATTGTTGAAATTGTGAAAGAGGTTATTTTGGATTGATTGACATATTTTGCCACTGAGAATGACATTTCAAAAGAACAACTTTGGATTTCTGTGTCTTGTCCATTGTTGCAACTGCTAATTAGGTGCACATGTTGAAGTGTATGTTATTTAAGTTAACAATATTTGAGAAGGAAAGCTGCTACTCACCATAGAGCGGAGATGCTGAGTCGCGATAGGCACAACAAAATTAACTTATTTCACTTTTCTGTTTGTTGTAGAAGCCTGTTAACAGTCTGTGCACTAATTGTGCATTCTTGCATGGGACTATTTTGTAATTGCAAGTGGCCTGTGGCACATTTGCCCACTCTTGACCAACTGATGGGGTGTGTTATTTGATGTACAAGGAGTTGAATGAAATTGTTCTCTTTTAAAATATAACTGTAGATTAATACTTCACTTTTAATTGTATCCTTCTGTTTAACATTAATGTTATTTCTGCTGGGACTTGGTCCTATCTGTTCTAGTTTTGAAATAATAACACATTTACTCATTAATTGAGTTGAAGTTTTATGAATGTGTATCTTTTGAGTACCAAGGAGTGAAAACTTTTACTGTAATAAAGTTTGAGTCAATAAATCTGAGATTTTGAGTGAATGTTCAGCAGCTTTCCACTACAGGAACCTTGTTTCCTAGCCAACCCACTCAATTGGTGTAAAATCTTAATAGAGAGTGGTTTCAGTCAATTTTTCAGATAGTTTTTCTTTCACAGTTTTGTTAGTTTAATTTTGATGCATATTTATTGCTTCATGTAAGTCTTTCTTTCATTTACGCAGTTCTTGTTGAGATGTTATGGATCAATACTGCATTTGCGCACTGCTTAGCATTAAGAATTAAATTCAGTGACATTAATTCAGTTTTATCCCCATTGTTAATACTTACCATACCACATAAGCAACTGATAATTGCTATGGATATTAAATGTGTTTGAATTTGAGGGAACAATAACTGTGGACAATTGTTTTAGAGAAACTGTCAACAAAAACTAAAATGGTTCAAATGGCTCTGAGCACTATGGGACTTAACATCTGTGGTCATCAGTCCCCTAGAACTTAGAACTACTTAAACCTAACTAACCTAAGGACATCACACACATCCATGCCCAAGGCAGGATTTGAACCTGTGACCGTAGCAGTCCCACGGTTCCGGACTGCGCGCCTAGAACCGCTAGACCACTGCGGCTGGCAACAAAAACTAAAATTCGCTTCACAATTAAGATCGTGCTGAGTCGCATTAATTGTCTACCAAAGTGCCATCAGCCAAGATTATGTGCATGTTGCACATGGATATCCTGCTACAGGTCCAGTAGGAGTGTACAATTCTCCAGCCATCTGGCAAGCTACAAATTTGGCAGTTTTCAACATTCTTTTCTTTTAAAAAAGCATTTCATATTAGCAGCTAAAATTTTGACAGGATCTTTTTTTCACTGTATTCTTCCCACATAAACAAAATTGTGGCATGCTTCAACATTTCTGATTGGATCACTCACTTGTAAGTTAGTTTTTGTAAAAAGTTAATTAAATGTAACACTGGAGAGACATAAAAGAAACCCTGAAGAACTGCAGGTATCAAAATTTTGTTCACAGTGGGAAAAACCTTGTATAAAATAGCCAGAACAAGTAATGACCCCAAAATCAATATGTATTACTGTTACACGAGAGAGGCAGAGACGAAAGACATAGAAGATGATATTATTTCTGTTAAAGAGAATGGGAGCATTGTAAAGGCAGTTCATGGTGTAGCAGATATTTTTAATAATTACTTTTCTCAAAAAAAGATGAGATAACTGATGTGAATAGTTAAGATGAGAAAGTAAAAAAGTACACATAAGAAGCAATACAGGTGCCATTTAGTAAATTAGAGACTAATCTCATATCGCCATCTGATATAAGGATTATCATCATGACTAAATAATAAATGTTTATACGGGCCGGGTAAGATCTCCGATAAGACATTAAAAACTTGCGACCTTGTTTTATGTAAAGTTTTTAGTCACTAATGTGACACATCATTAACACTGCATATTTTTCCAGACAGACTGAAATATCCCATTGTTAGGTTTGTCTGCAAAAAGGGTGACACCATAGACATCAATAAATACTGCCCAACATCACTCTTTAGAGGAATTTCTAAGGTTTTTGAGAAGATGACATTACTCACCTTTGTAGCAATGGGACACTTAGCCAATCACACTTTGTCTTTCAAAAGGGCCATTCCACTGAGCCATTCATTTATACATTTAATGAGCACATAATAAAATCTTTAATTGATAATATATTGCCAATCGGAATCTTCTGTGACTTACTGAAGGTATTTGATTGTGTCAGTCACAATATTCTATTAGGGCAGCTCATTCTTTGTGGGATTTATAGTACAGTAAATGCCTGGCTTAGTACTTATTTAAGAAAAAAAAAATGCAGAAAGCTACCCTAGGCTGTCTGAGTAATACAAAAAGGAACACCACATCACCTGTATGTGGAAAAATTGCAATAGGAATCCCACAGGGTTCAGTCATTTGCCCACTACTGTTCTTGCTTTATGTTAAGATTCCACCATTTGATTTGAATCAGAAGGCAGAATTAGCCCTGTTCGTAAATGATTTGAGCATTGTTGTAGAGGTAAGCAAAGAAGCATCAACAGAGAAAATAGTAAGTAATGTTTTCATGAAAGTGCTAAATAATTTTCCATAAATGGCCTAGCTTTAAACTTTGAAAAAACACAGTTCATCCAGTTTTGTATGTCAAAAACATCCTACCTCCTATTAACCTAGCAGACCAACTAAAAATAATAAACAGGGTAAAAGTTTGTAAATTCCTATGTGTGCCTACTGATGAAAACTTAAACTGGAAAAACCATGTAGTAGACCTGCTGAAATGTTTAGAATCTGCTATTTTTATCATAAGAATAATTGCCAATTTCAGGTATATATAGTGAGAATAACTGACAATTTCAGGGTATAGGGCTCAGTAAGTTAACATATTATGCATATTTCCTTTTGTTGATGTCTCATGAGACAATATTCTGAGGTAACTCCTGCCTTAGGCAAAAAGTATTCAATGCACAAATGAAAGAAATTGGAATTATCTGTGGCGTTCACACACATACATGTTGCAGGTATCTCTTTAAGCAGCAGGGACTATTAACCACAACCTCACAGTACATTTATTCAATTATGAAATTTGCTGTCAGCAATCCATCTAAGTTTGAGAGCAACAGAGTTATACATAACTACAACACTAGAAGGAAAAAGATCAGCATTACTCTTTAACGATTCTAACTCTGGCACAGAAAGGGGTGAAATGGAGTTATAAAACTCTTTGACAACCTACCCATGGAAATAAAATGTCTGACAGATAGCAGAAGTGTTTTGCAATTTTATACCACAGAAGAAGTCTCGAGTAGAGATAATTAGTATCTTAGAACGAAACCTCTAAATGGCCTGCATGTAGCCACGTAGGCCTAAATAATGCTTTTATATATTTCTATGTCTCTTAATTATAAAAAGTGTTTTATGTTTGTTCTGTGGACACATTCCACATTATAACATTTAATGTGAATTTTGTCTATGATGCAAGTATCCAGCTGGCTAACTAATTAACTTCAACAATATAAACAATTAATGTGCATATAATGAATAAATTATTTATTTGTGTATAAGACATATTGTATACATAATAAAAATTTTCTATTTTTATTTACAGTAAGTGAAAGTAGAAGTAGTACAAACAAGTACATCTTGTTTCAAAACTTTTTTTTGTCATAGCTACTCTTTAGACATGTACTTCATAAGTTTATACTAAAAATACCATGTAAACAACACAGAATCATCTTTCAGATGATGAGTATGAAATATGCCCATTTAAAGAGCCATGCATATAAGTTTAAGAAATTTGCATGTGAGCTACATGATGCTGCACAAATAATTTTAAAATATGAAACACATTACAACAAAGCCTACAAAAAATATAGTGTACTGTCTCTTTTGTGAAAGGCAGAGCAATTGGTGTTTCATAATTACATTATTATATCACAAATAGTGCTTTCTATTTATTCGAGAGCTTCCAACTGTATTCATCATTATTGTGACACGTCCTGGACACATGAATAATATATTATTATGACATAAAATGAATGCCATAAATAGTATTAAACATTATAACCTTTTGCACTTTTCAGATGCCTGAGTAAAATTGGAAATAATAACAAAATTCATGTGATTATGAATAGTGAAATTGCTATTACATAAAATTAACAGGTATATAACTGTAATTAATTATTACCTCATTCATACATCAATGTATAGTAATAAAATCAGGAATTTTACGTGTAAAAAAACTAGGTAACTGTGTGTTGAAAAGGTTAAGAAATATAAGATATAGGTTTTGAATGTATCGGTTTATGAGGTAATATTCTATTATTTGACTGGTATCTTCTCACTTAAGTATTGACTGTCATGACAATTTATAGTGTTCCAAGTACAAACAGTTCAATTTTATTTCATTCTACCAGTTGCTAGATTACACAATATACTGAAATAAAATAATTTTTAAGGATTATAAAATCTCAGTATGAGAAAATTGCTATTTGGAGTATTTTGAAGTAACAGCAGTAGTGAAAGCAGTAGAGAGCATAGGACAAAGAATTCTCAGTTCACATAAGCAACTTTGCAATAGCTTCAACAGTATCTTGCAGTTCCTTACACATGTAACATGGTAACTATGGTGGGAAACAAGAGAGCTTGATAGCTTAGCAGTAATAAGCGTTCTCTTCCTGAAAGTATTCTAAAAAGAAACTTTCTACTTATCTGAAAGGATGCTACTTTTCTGATGATTACCTGCTTGTGGTGTTCATTGGTAAATCCAGTACAAAATTAATTTCAGTGTAATAAAGCAATATAAATTATCTACCAGTCTCTGTGTGCATGGCACACGGTTTGCACAAAAACGTCAGTATATTAACATGTCCAGAAATTCACCTGAACAGACAAAATATGGTATTACATTTAACTTCATTTCACATCAAATTGTCTTTCTCATGGACAGCTGAAACAGCAACTTGTAAAACTGTTCTTGATATGCTTCACTTTTAAGCAAGCAGGAACTACTCTGCCTTCTTCTACATTACAATGACAGATCTACAATTGTATAACTGTCATGGTATCATTGCACTTTGATTCAAAAGCTGTAAAAATCACTACAATAATCTGAGATTTCTTGAGAGAAACGGCAGTCTCTTGGTTAGAAAACTTCACAGAAGTGTTTTTTTACTTCTGAGATTTGAGTGTCTACATCACTGGTACACCTTTTATTGTGGGGTAAAATTATGTTGCTAAGAGCAAAGAAGGTTGACTGAATGCGTCTCTCCCCAGCAGTTGTTACTGCTGCTGTTGTGGCTGTTGTTCTGCAAAAACTGCATATGGTGCTTTGGTGAATTTGATGAGTTCATGGTGTTTTCTGAATTTGACTCGGGAAACCTGTAAAAAAGTTTAAAGAAATGTAAGTTTTGGAATGATTTATTTGTTTTGTCAATTAATAAATTAATCACATCACTTCCAATATAAGATTGGAATGAGAAATTGCATTTCTTGCACCAATAAGAAATAATACAGCATAAATGCCTACATACTTTAAAGGGGAACACAATGATATGAAAACTATTTGTACAAAACTGTAAATTCATAAAAAGGAATGAAATGAGTTGCAAAGTAGATAATTCAAAATAGCAATTATACATGATAGTTTAAATGAATGTTTAAGATAGGAAGAAATAAATTCCACTCCAAATCTCAGGAAAAAAATAAAGATGCTCTCAAACAATTAAAGCTGAAGGAAGTGTGCATAAATAATTTATCAGGTCGACTGGTGTGGACCTGCTGGCCTAGTAAAAACGTGCATGATTAACAATTCGTAGCCTACTGTTAAACTTCCTTCCATGGAATAGGCATAAGTGATTTCTTCAGATTCCATGTTACAAGTCAGGTATCTTGCATTGAGGTTTTTACTCTAGTTGGGCTGCCTCAAATGAGACACAATAAAGTCCCAGAAAATGGAAAATCAGGGGCAGACACGTTATTCTAAGCACCAATCCTTCTTTGAATGAGTTTCAAAGTAATTTCGTATCAACCAGAATGTAGTAGGAGCACAGAGAAGTTTGTAGTAAATAATCTTGGAACCAAGTGTATACTAAATGACATACAAAATACCTTCAGTTAATCTCTTAAAACAGGCTATTAACATTCCAAGTTGTTATGCAGACATTTTAACGTGAGATATAGGTGGAAGGTGTTGAACTATGTATGCAAAAGATTGTGGTAGAGGTCAGGCCTGAGCTCCTCATTTATGATACAGCCAAATTTAGCAAGCAGTTATGAGGTAGTTGTTACCAAATTTTTAAGTACTCTATTTTGCTATATGTTGTTTGTTGCTTGTTATTTGCTTTTCTCAGTTTCATTTGAGTAAGAGACTAATCCTGGTCCATCACAAGGCTTGAGTATGATTTTCACAGCACCAGAAGGGATTGGCAATCCCTGTGACCGTGTGCCAGTTATGCTTTTGCAAAAGCATTGAATACAGGTGTAGGCTGCCAGCTTTGTAAGAGGGAGGCGGGTTGTGTTCCCAAGCATGACTTGTCTCACCTTGAGTGCTCTCAGTTCTCATTCATTAATGCTCGTGGCTGACTGTCATGTTACAGTGTCTGCACTACAAGATTTTGGGTGTATAGTGTAGTACAAGGAGGAGAAGGAAGGATGAAGAGAGAAAAAATAAGAGAGAGAGAAAAGAAGTACGAAAAATTCTTCACACTATTAACTTATGAGAAGGCACAGCAGGTGTAAAACAAAGCAGAAGGCTGTAGGTAAGGAGATTCTGAATGACACATATGACAGGGATATGGCAGCAGGAGAGGGGAAGAAAACCAATGTGCACTCCGTGTGCATACCGGGGGAAGTCATTCCAGATGTGGAAAGGGTCCTTCCAGATGACATGAAGGGTACAGGGTGCACCCATCTGCAGGTGGTCACTCATGTCAGCACCAATGATGTGTGTCGCTATGGATCGGAGGAAATCCTCTCTGGCTTCCGGCGGCTATCTGGTTTGGTGAAGACTGCCAGTCTCGCTAGCAGGATGAAAGCAGAGCTCACCATCTGCAGCATCATTGACAGGACTGACTGTGGACCTTTGGTACAGAGCCAAGTGGAGGGTCTGAGTCAGAGGCTGAGACGGTTCTGCGACCGTGTGGGCTGCAGATTCCTCGACTTGCGCCATAGGGTGGTGGGGTTTCGGGTTCCGCTGGATAGGTCAGGAGTCCACTACACACAGCAAGCAGCTACACGGGTAGCAGGTGTTGTGTGGCATGGACTGGGCGGTTTTTTAGGTTAGATGGCCTCGGGCAAGTAAAGAAAGGGCAACAGCCTCAAACGGTGTGGGGCAAAGTCAGGACATGCGGGGACCAAGCAGCAATCGGTATTGTAATTGTAAACTGTCGGAGCTGCATTGGTAAAGTACCAGAACTTCAAGCACTGATAGAAAGCACTGAAACTGAAATCATTATAGGTACAGAAAGCTGGCTGAAGCCAGAGATAAATTCTGCCAAAATTTTTACAAAGGCACAGACGGTGTTTAGAAAGGATAGAGTGCATGCAACCGGTGGTGGCGTGTTTGTCGCTGTTAGTAGTAGTTTATCCTGTAGTGAAGTAGAAGTGGATAGTTCCTGTGAATTATTATGGGTGGAGGTTACACTCAACAACCGAGCTAGGTTAATAATTGGCTCCTTTTACCGACCTCCCGACTCAGCAGCATTAGTGGCAGAAGAACTGAGAGAAAGTTTGGAACACATTTCACATAAATTTTCTCAGCATATTATAATCTTAGGTGGAGATTTCAATTTACCAGATATAGACTGGGACACTCAGATGTTTAGGACGGGTGGTAGGGACAGAGCATCGAGTGACATTATACGGAGTGCACTCTCCAAAAGTTACCTCGAGCAATTAAACAGAGAACCGACTCGTGGAGATAACATCTTGGACCTATTGATAACAAACAGACCCGAACTTTTCGACTCTGTAAGTGCAGAACAGGGAATCAGTGATCATAAGGCTGTTGCAGCATCCCTGAATATGGAAGTTAATAGGAATATAAAGAAAGGGAGGAAGGTTTATTTGTTTAACAAGAGTAATAGAAGGCAGATTTCATACTACCTAACAGATCAAAACGAAAATTTCTGTTCCGACACTGACAATGTTGAGTGTTTATGGAAAAAGTTCAAGGCAATCGTAAAATGCGTTTTAGACAGGTACGTGCCGAGTAAAACTGTGAGGGACGGGAAAAACTCACCGTGGTTCAACAACAAAGTTAGGAAACTACTGTGAAAGCAAAGAGAGCTACACTCCAAGTTTAAACACAGCCAAAACCTCTCAGACAAACAGAAGCTAAACGATGTCAAAGTTAGCGTAAGGAGGGCTATGCGTGAAGCGTTCAGTGAATTCGAAAGTAAAATTCTATGTTCCGACTTGACAGAAAATCCTAGGAAGTTCTGGTCTTATGTTAAATCACTAAGTGGCTCAAAACAGCATATCCAAACACTCTGGAATGATGATGGCATTGAAACAGAGGATGACATGCGTAAAGCTGAAATACTAAACACCTTTTTCCAAAGCTGTTTCACAGAGGAAGACCGCACTGCAGTTCCTTCTCTAAATCCTCGCACAAACAAAAAAATGGCTGACATCAAAATAAGTGTCCAAGGAATAGAAAAGCAACTGGAATCACTCAACAGAGGAAAGTCCACTGGACCTGACGGGATACCAATTCGATTCTACACAGAGTACGCAAAAGAACTTGCCCCCCTTCTAACAGCTGTGTACCGCAAGTCTCTAGAGGAACAGAAGGTTCCAAATGATTGGAAAAGAGCACAGGTAGTCCCAGTCTTCAAGAAGGGTCGTTGAGCAGATGCGCAAAACTATAGACCTATATCTCTGACGTCGATCTGTTGTAGAATTTTAGAACATGTTTTTTGCTCGAGTATCATGTCGTTTTTGGAAACCCAGAATCTACTCTGTAGGAATCAACATGGATTCCGGAAACAGCGATCATGTGAGACCCAACTCGCTTTATTTGTTCATGAGACCCAGAAAATATTAGATACAGGCTCCCAGGTAGATGCTATTTTCCTTGACTTCCGGAAGGCGTTCGATACAGTTCCGCACTGTCGCCTGATAAACAAAGTAAGAGCCTACGGAATATCAGACCAGCTGTATGGCTGAATTGAAGAGTTTTTAGCAAACAGAACACAGCATGTTGTTATCAATGGAGAGACGTCTACAGACATTAAAGTAACCTCTGGCGTGCCACAGGGGAGTGTTATGGGACCATTGCTTTCCACAATATATATAAATGACCTAGTAGATAGTGTCGGAAGTTCCATGCGGCTTTTCGCGGATGATGCTGTAGTATACAGAGAAGTTGCAGCATTAGAAAATTGTAGCAAAATGCAGGAAGATCTGCAGCGGATAGGCACTTGGTGCAGGGAGTGGCAACTGACCCTTAACATAGACAAATGTAATGTATTGTGAATACATAGAAAGAAGGATCCTTTATTGTATGATTACATGATAGCGGAACAAACACTGGTAGCAGTTACTTCTGTAAAATATCTGGGAGTACGCGTGCGGAACGATTTGAAGTGGAATGATCATAGAAAATTAATTGTTGGTAAGACGGGCACCAGGTTGAGATTCATTGGGAGAGTCCTTAGAAAATGTAGTCCATCAACAAAGGAGATGGCTTACAAAACACTCGTTCGACCTATACTTGAGTATTGCTCATCAGTGTGGGATCCGCACCAGATCGGGTTGACGGAGGAGATAGAGAAGATCCAAAGAAGAGCGGCGCGTTTCGTCACAGGGTTATCTGGTAACTGTGATAGCGTTACAGAGATGTTTAGCAAACTCAAGTGGCAGACTCTGCAAGAGAGGCGCTCTGCATCGCGGTGTAGCTTGCTGTCCAGATTTCGAGAGGGTGCGTTTCTGGATGAGGTATTGAATATATTGCTTCCCCCTACTTATACCTCATGAGGAGATTGCGAATATAAAATTAGAGAGATTTGAGAGCGCACGGAGGCTTTCAGACAGTCGTTCTTCCCGTGAACCATACGCGACTGGAACAGAAAAGGGAGAGTGCCCTCCGCCACACACCGTTTGGCGGCTTGCGGAGTATAAATGTAGATGTAGATGTAGATGTACCTGTCAAGAGAACAATGCCTGCAGCTTTCATCAACTACCTTATTAGAATGTTACTGGAAGATCTCACAGAAAACCCAAAGAAAGTTTGTTTGTATGTAATGATTGTTAGCAGCACCAAAGGCCATCTCCAGACACTTGTGGATGACAAAGAAACTGTAATTGAGGGAAGCAAAAGTGCTTAAAGTCATTTTCAAACCTTCCTTTGCAAAGGGAAACCCAAGAGAATTGCCCCAATTTAATCCTCATACCACTGAAAAGATGAGTTAAATATTAGTGTCAGTGGTATAAAGAAACAGCTAAAATCATTAAAATTGTACAAGGCTTCAGGTTATAACAGAATCCCTATCAGATTCTATACCTAATTTGCAACTGAGCTAGCCCCCATTTTAATCATAGTACAAGGCATGTTCAGAGAGTAAGTGTACTAGATTTTTGTATTTTTTTAGAAAAAGTGTATTTGAGGGAAAATTACAGGATACTGTTGATACTCGTGTTTACTATTTTTTCACATAATCACTATCCCATTCAATGCATGTGCAGAGCTGTGGCATAAGCTTATTTATGCCCTCCTCAAATTACTCTCCTGCTAGCTCCTTCCCCCACTTCAGAGACTCTTTGTGCACAAGCATATCAGTTTAAAATTTAATTCCATTCATATATGCCTTCAGAGATTTCTTACTGAGATCTTTCATGCAACTGGACACTACAGCATGAGTTTATGTAATGCTGTGTTCCTGGAATACTCACTCTGGTAGGGGCACTTCTGCTACCATTCAACGTTGCCAACCCTCAAAAAACAAAAACCCACAGAATGCTATGGCAACAGTGCACTTACTTTCTGTACATGCCTTGTATACTGTAGATCCCTCAAACAAAGAACTTCACATACTAGCTGGAAGAAAGAACAGGCTATACCCATCTACAAAAGAACAACAAAATTATCATCTAATAACCCTGACACCATCTGTTGTCGGTTCTTAGAACATAATCTGAGTTCAAATATAATGATTTACCTCACACAGAATGAGTCACTCCAAAGCAACCAGCATAGATTTAGAAAATATCAGTCACGAAAAATCTAACTTGCGCATTTCTCACACATCACACTGACAGTCACTGATCAAGGCAAAATGTAGACACGGTATTTCTCAACACTCGCAATAGCTGATTGATACTGTATTGAAGAAACTGTTGCACGCTCGTTGTGCACTGTACCATCCCACAGCTCACTCCTGATGCATGTTATTAACACACCCGGCACAGCCGACACACCGCTGTGGGCCTCAGCATCCACACGCTAAGGTTAGTGACATTGTGTTTCCCAGTGTATTGTCCACTGTCCCATGCAGTGACAACTGTATTCCTTCTTCATGTGTGCAAGATGTACAATTAGGTATGATCATTAATGGCACCTGCCATACAGTGATCATGACAGAAGGCCCTCCCATGTGCTACAAAGCTTCCTGCTTCCCACCAAAGAAACTACACCATGTGAAAGTGGCTTTTAATGACCTTTTAAACATGGGTATTGTAAACCCCTCAGACAGTAAATGGTTGTTACCCATTCACCTTGTGCTTAAGAAAGACAGGTCATTCTGGTAGGGTGGTGACTATTGGAAACTTAACGCTTGCACCATTATTGACAACTATACTATGCCCCACATCCAGGACTTTGCCCAACTGCTGATTTGGGCCAATGTTTGGTGTTCTTGACTGCCAGAAAGCATATCTTCAGAACCCTATGTTCAAAGATGACATTGCTAAAGTGGCAATCATTACACCACTTGGCCTATTTGAATTCTGCTTTATGCCTTAAAAAACAAGGTCCAGACATGATAAAGGTCATTGTCTCTATCTTGTTCAGTCTCTCATTTTGCTATGCCTACCTTGACAATATCCTGATCGTCTGACCTCTGTTGAGGAACATGGGCACCCGTTAGCCTAGGTTCAGGCTGTCCTGAGTGACAACAGCATAGAAATTAACCACATCAAACTACAATTGGGCCATGCGAGTGTAACCTTTCTCGGTCACACCATCATTGCTGACTGCATCCATCCAATGTCTGATCAGGTCAGTTTCATCCATGATCTCTCTCTACCCATGACGCACCACAATCTGCGCCATTTTCTAAGTATGGTAAATTTCTGCTGCAGACATTTTCCCCATGCTGCCTCCATCCAGGCCCCATTTGCAAATGCTTTGGCTGGGAAAAATACCTTTGGGAAATGAAAAGTGCAGTGGTCAGATGAAGTGATTCAGGTGTTCAATGCCTTCAAGATTGTACTTTCAAATGCTGTCATGCTCATGCACACAGTTCCAGGTGCACACATCTCTGTCACAACTGATGTGAGTAACACTTCTGTCAGCATTGTTTTTCAGCAACACATTGGCAATACAACCAAGTCATTCTGGTTCTTCTCGAGGAAACTCAGGGCTTGCCAGTGCAAATGGTCAGCAGCTGACTGTGAGCTACTCATGGTTTATGACGCAATGACATACTTCCACAATGACATCGAAGGCTACATATTTACAATTTTTATAGACAATAAGCTATTTGCTGGTGCTGTTGCAACCCAGGGATCTTCCTCCAATGAGATTCCACCACATGGACCTGATGAGCCAATATACCACTGACATTTGGTGCATCCAGAGGATGGGGAACATGATTACAGATTACCTTTCCAGAGTGAATTCCATCTCTTCTCCTTTGGGCTTGGATGATCTGACAGACAGACGATGTCAAACTTCAAAATCTGTGACGTGACCCTAACTCATTGCTGACTTTGGTGTTCCACTGCCTTCCAGCTCACCACTCCTTATATTAAGTGAGACGTCTATGGTCAACCTCTGTCCCTTTGTCCTGCCCATGTGTCCCTGAAGCAAGGTCAAAAGCTAGGCAGAATCACCATTGGGCAAATTTGACATGCTGAAGGGATGCCTTCGACATGTGCACATCAACATAGTGGCCCCACTTCCCCCATCTGAGAGGTATAAGTATATTCTTTCAGCCATCAATCAGGTAACCAGATGGGTCAAGGCCATACATCTTTCAGACATCACAGCCAATTCAGTTGCATGTGCTTTCATCTCCATATGTATTACACACTTCAGGTGTCCCTCGTCTATTACCACCGATAGCTTATGCTTCCAGAATACTCTCTAAGTCTGATATGAACTGTCCAACTTTGAAGGAATACCTTGTAGTTGCCTAGGACATCAACAGTTTCTGGCCATATTTATTTGGTGAACCATTCATTACTATATGGACCACCACTCTCCGTGCTGGCTGACTAGCTTGAAGAATCTATCAATCTGGTGATGAGAGGATTCCAGAGGCTTTAGGAGTAAGACGTCATAGAGATATACTAAAACCAACACATACACAATGACACCAACTGCCTTTCAAGGGATTGTTTGGTGAAACACAGCAGTATGGACAAAATCTCAGTAATCATGCATTTAATGATATTTCTCTTGAACAGAGAAAATATCTGGGATTGCAGAAAACTATAGAGACCATGAAGAAGGAGGAACTGACCAAAGGAGAATTCCAAGTAATAAATGGAATATTGTAGAATAGAAGCTGTGGTCCAATGAGGCTGAAATAGTTGGCTGTAGATGAGCTGGGATGACATGCAACCATCTTAAAGCAATTCCATGACACTCCAATATCTGATCATGATTCATGAAGGCTCTAGGCAGAATCAGATGTAAATCTAACAGGCCAGGTCTCTACTGATCCATTACATACTTTGTGAGCCACTGTGCAGAATGCCAGTGATGGGAGCACATGCTGCAATTACATTCAGGGCATCTATTGTACTTCCAAAGTCACCTGCAGCAGTGTCATTCCACCATATTGTAATCGAACTCTTGGGTCCCAAAATTTGATAAATGATGACCAATGGATAATGTCAGCCCTGATTACCTCACCTGCTACACTGTCACCAAAGTTGTGTTGTGTGCTGAAGTTAGGAAGTTTCAAGGTTCCTTGTACTGTAGAAGGCATCATTTTGAAGCTCAGACCACCCTTTGCAATGATCTCTGACCATGGAAAAAGTTTTCCAATCAAGACTAATACCAGACGTGATTCACTGTGTTATCACCTACAGTGTGACAACTACTATGACCCAAAGGTGAATGGCCTGATAGAACACTTTAATAAGACACTGGCAGATATGCTCTTATTGTACATTGATGTTAAACAGAGAGATTGGGATACAATACTGTCCATCATGACATTTGCATGTAACACAGCAAAACAAGGTTCCACAGGCTTCACACCATTTTTTCTGCTACACAGTCTCAGAGCTTACTCTGATACTAGAGATGACTACATGAAATACCTAATCACTGAAGAAGCAAAACAGCTTGTTTGCATATGGACCCTGGACACCCTGGAGGGGGCTGAGAGCTCTATAACACCAAGCAACAGCGAGTGAGATACAGTCGAGGAGACTTTGTGTGGATTTTTATGCCTGTGCAGTAAGTTGGTCGATCAGAAAAGTTAATAAAGCATTACTATAGGCTGTATTGTATTCCTTGTTGCTTGTTGAGTGTCACATATGAAGTGGAAGATTATGACCCTTCACCAAGAAGACAAACACACAGAGACGTCATCCACGTCATTTGAATGAAGCTCTGCTACAGTCCTGAGTGCAGATTGACAATGGGGGTTTCTCATTCAAGGAAACAGGAAACCTGATTGATGATGATGAAGCTTCAACTGGAGAGGCTACCTTCAATGCTCACCACAGTAAGGAGGATGTGATAATGCAACAAGAACATATGGATCCTCCAGTGCTGCTATAATGGAACCCAGGCAAGACCCATATCCAGGTTGCTCCAATGAGAACCTGTGAACAGTGGGTCACTGTTTCTCCAGGAGAGGGAGCAATCCCGTAAGCTGTGTTGTGCACCTTGTGAAGTTGTGGTTAGTGTTGATGGCTGACATACTGTGGGTCACAAACCCCACAACAAGTAAATATTTTTCATTTAGTATTTATTGGGTCTGGAAGGTTCTTGAAATTTCTTATGTTTGTAATGACTGTGTTTTCTGAGGTATTTGATGTTTGTATAAATAGCAGTACTCTCCGTCCAGGAGTTCAGTTCTGTTTTATCTGTACGTTGGTATCAGTAAGAAACTTTCTTTCAGTGCTGTATGTTGTGCTCCATTAACAGTGCTAGATGCTGTACTTCATTAATGAGCATGCTTTCTAATTTGGAATTGAATGTGGTTATGACATGATAACATGACCTTAATTTCACATTAACAGAGCATTTCCTAGTGGAATAACACTACTGCCAATGACATTAACACAGTTCTCTTTGATTTTGTATTGTTGTTTGTTGTGCTGATTATCTCTGAATGTCAGTGCACATGCAAATAATGTTTTAGAGTCTCTGACGACTTTTTAAAAAAATATTTGCCGCTTCAGGTTGACACACTTCTTTTATTCCAATGTATACCCTTTTTTGTATCACCAGTATTAATTTTTTTCTGTTTTGTATTGAAGTGCCCTTATATTCAAGAAATAAAACTTGTACATCACAAGCTGTTATAACTTGTTACGAGGGCTGCACAGAAAGAAATGCACAGCATTTTTTTCTTCAACAATACTTTATTCGGTGTTTTATCTATACACCCTATTTTTCCATGTATCTCCATCCCATTTATGGCCTTCCTCCTCTGCCTCTGCGAAACAAAGGCATACCAATCCTTGTCCTGGTGGCAGAGCCAGTGCTTCACTGTGCGAATCACCTCCTCATCATCCTCAAAATGTCTTACACGAATGGCATCCTTTAATCTGTCCTCACAAATGACAACATCACTTCACTGCAACACGTCAGGTGTGACAGCCGTGGATGGTCTCCCCGACCGCTGCAAATCACGGAGCTCCGCCAAACCGCCTACTGATGACCTCACCCTCTGTGCACAGCGACTAACTGTACTTCTGTCGACAGCAGATGCTCCATAGACTTTGTACAAGTGTTTGTGAATATTCCCCACAGTTTCTTTCTCTGCAGTGAGAAATTCAATGGCAGCATGTTGCTTGTAACGTACATCACCTACAGACACCAGTTTGAAACTGTCGTGCAACTACACTATCTGTCGGAAGTGATGGAAACTTGGCATGCTCACTCAGCAGACTTCAAATAATACATAGGTAATGGTTCACATTTGTAGAATTGTTTTTGGCCGAGAAAAAAAATGTGGTGCATTACTTTCTGGTGCAACCCTCATATGAGATCATAAAGCTTGGGTCCAAAACAATCTGAAGATATGCATTTTCAAGCTCAACCCATGAACAGCAGGTAGCATTAATGATTAATGATTAATTTGCAACAATATTTTTAACAGAATATTATTTCGTCATTGGTGCTGATATGACTAAAGAAAAGTTATTTCATTTTTATAAGACTGTTTGGTACTTACTCTAACTCATAATTGTGTGCATATGAAAAACAATTACCTTGCAAAGTTGGTGTTGATGTTTTCAGTGCTGTCTTCTTCAAAACTGACCTGGAATATAATGAGAAAATAGTTTTGGTTTCAAAAGAATAAGATGAGGTGAATGAAACTATTACAAAATACATATGTCTACCCAAACGTGAAATAGCCACTGACCAGCCTCAACAATGTAATCACACATTTGCTGTGGGAATGAGCATAAGTAGATCCCATGTATGAAATGTGATGTCACAAGAACTGAAATGCAATGTACAGAAAAATAATTCACTCAACTTTGTATTCACAGAATGGCCAAATTGTTGGCTTAATAAAAAAAGAGGAAATTGTGATGTTCTGTATGCTAGGTATAAATATCATGAAAACAAGAAGGATCATGATGACTACATGATATCTTAGTGCATTCTGAAAACAGATAAACTCCTGTGAAATGAGCACATGGCACATTCCAGGTGGTGAAGACTCCATTATTCCATAAAGCAATTCAGGTGATGGCCTGTTTTGTTATCAAAAATGGACAAAAATATTGATTAAGGCACAAATAGGTGGCCTCTTGCTATTATTTTGCAAGCAGTTGACTGAATGACTTAATCAGTTACAGTAGCAATGCATGTGGGAGTACAGGGAAATGAAAATTTAATTGATCAAACTCAAGAATCATGAATGCCAGAATATATCATCTTACAAATACTCCTAGAATTCAGGTCAGTATGCTGTTTGCACAAACGTGTGGTTCCTGAAGAGGGGCAGCAGCCTTTTCAGTAGTTGCAGGGGCAGTCGTCTGGATGATTGACTCATCTGGCCTTGTAACATTAACCAAAATGGCCTTGCTGTGCTGTTACTGCAAACAGCTGAAAGCAAGGGGAAACTACAACCATAATTTTTCCCGAGGGCATGCAGCTTTACTGTATGGTTAAATGATGATGGCATCCTCTTGGGTAAAATATTCTGGAGTCCTCCGTTCGGATCTCCGGGCGGGGACTACTCAAGAGGACATTGTTATCAGGAGAAAGAAAACTGGCGTTCTACAGATCGGAGTGTGGAATGTCAGATCCCTTAATTGGGCAGGTAGGTTAGAAAATTTAAAAAGGGAAATGGATAGGTTAATGTTAGATATAGTGGGAATTAGTGAAGTTCGGTGGCAGGAGGACCAAGACTTTTGGTCAGGTAATTACAGGGTTATAAATACAAAATCAAATAGGGGTAATTCAAATAGGGGTAATGCTGGAGCAGGTTTAATAATGAATAAAAAAATAGGAGTGCAGGTAAGCTACTACAAACAGCATAGTGAACGCATTATTGTGGCCAAGATAGACATGAAGCCCACACCTACTACAGTAGTACAAGTTTATATGCCAATTAGCTCTGCAGATGATGAAGAGGTTGATGAAATGTATGATGAGATAAAAGAAATTATTCAGGTAGTGAAGGGAGATGAAAATTTAATAGTCATGGGTGACTGGACTTCGAGAGTAGGAAAAGGGAGAGAAGGAAATATAGTAGGTGAATATGGATTGGGGGTAAGAAATGAAAGAGGAAGTGGTCTGGTAGAATTTTGCACAGAGCATAACTTAATCATAGCTAACACTTGGTCCAAGAATCATAAAAGAAGGTTGTATACATGGAAGAATCCTGGAGAGACTAGAAGGTATCAGATAGATTATATAATGGTACGACAGAGATTTAGGAACTAGGTTTTAAATTGTAAAACATTTCCAGGGGCAGATGTGGACTCTGACCACAATCTATTGGTTATGAACTGTAGATTAAAACTGAAGAAACTGCAAAACGGTGGGGATTTAAGGAGATGGGACCTGGATAAACTGAAAGAACCAGAGGTTGTAGAGAGTTTCAGAGAGAGCATCAGGGAATGACTGACAAGAACCAGGGGTTGTACAGAGGTTCAGGGAGAGCATAAAGGAACAATTGACAGGAATGGGGGAAAGAAATACAGTAGGAGAAGAATGGGTAGCTCTGAGGGATGAAGTAGTGAAGGCAGCAGACGATCAAGTAGGTAAAAAGATGAGGACTAGTAGAAATTCTTGGGTAACAGAAGAAATATTGAATTGATGAAATGAGAAAATATAAAAATGCAGTAAATGAAGCAGGCAAAAAGGAATACAAACGTCTCAAAAATGAGATCGACAGGAAGTGCAAAATGGCTAAGCAGGGATGGCTAGAGGACAAATGTAAGGATATAGAGGCTTATCTAACTAGGGGTAAGATAGATACTGCCTACAGGAAAATTAAAGAGACCTTTGGAGAAAAGAGAACCACTTGTATGAATATCAAGAGCTCAGATGGAAATCCAGTTCTAAGCAAAGAAGGGAAAGCAGAAAGATGGAAGGAGTATATAGAGGGTCTATACAAGGGTGATGTACTTGAGGACAATATTATGGAAATGGAGGAGAATGTAGATGAAGATGAAATGGGAGATACAATACTGTGTGAAGAGTTTGACAGAGCTCTGAAAGACCTGAGTCGAAACAAGGCCCCGGGAGTAGACAACATTCCATTAGAACTATTGATGGCCTTGGGAGACCCAGTCCTGAGAAAACTCTACCATCTGGTGAGCAAGATGTATGAGACAGGCGAAAGACCCTCAGAAGAAGAATATAATAATTCCAATCCCAAAGAAAGCAAGTGTTGACATATGTGAAAATTACTGAATTATCAGTTTAATAAGTCACAGCTGCAGAATACTAACACAAATTCTTTACAGATGAATGGAAAAACTGGTAGAAGCTGACCTTGGGGAAGATCAGATTGGAAGCATTTGTAGACTTACAGAAAGCTTTTGACAATGTTGACTGGAATACTCTCACATTCTAAAAGTGGCAGGGGTAAAATACAGGGAGCGAAAGGCTATTTACAATTTGTACAGAAACCAGGTGGCAGTAATAAGAGTCGAGGGACATGAAAGGGAAGCAGTGGTTGGGAAGGGAGTGAGACAGGGTTGTAGCCTCTCCCCAAAGTTATTCAATCTGTATATTGAGCAAGCAGTAAATGAAACAAAAGAAAAATGTGTAGGTAGTAAAACCTATGGAGAAGAAATAAATACTTTGAGGTTTGCCGATGGCATTGTAATTCTGTCAGAGACAGCAAAGGACTTGGAAGAGCAGTTGAACGGAATGGACAATGTGTTGAAAGGAGGATATAAGATGAACACCAACAAAAGCAAAACAAGGATAATGGAATGTAGTCGAATTAAGTCGGGCAATGCTGAGGGAATTAGATTAGGAAATGACACACTTAAAGTAGTAAAGGAGTTTTGCTATTTGGGGAGCAAAATAACTGATGATGGTCGAAGTAGAGAGGATATAAAATTTAGACTAGCAATGGCAAGGAAAGTGTTTCTTCAGAGAGAAATTTGTTAACATCGAGTATAGATTTAAGGGTCAGGAAGTCGTTTCTGAAAGTATTTGTTTGGAGTGTAGCCATGTATGGAAGTGAAACATGGACGATAAATAGTTTGGACAAGAAGAGAATAGAAGCTTTCGAAATGTTGTGCTACAGAAGAATGCTGAAGATTAGATGGATAAATCACATAACTAATGAGGAGGTATTGAATAGAATTGGGGAGAAGAGGAGTTTGTGGCACAACTTGACAAAAAGAAGGGACCGGTTGGTAGGACATGTTGTGAGGCATCAAGGGATCACAAATTTAGCATTGGAGGGCAGCATGGAGGGTAAAAATCGTAGAGGGAGACCAAGAGATGAATACACTAAGTAGATTCAGAAGGATGTAGGTTGCAAGGATAGGGTAGCATGGAGAGCTGCATCAAACCAGTCTCAGAACTGAAGACCACAACAACAACATACTGTTTGTATGCTATTCTGCATACCAATGCTTAACCACAGCAGTATTAGTAGAGCTGGGATAATATGCAGCTGATCAATGTATAAGGAATAACAGTATAATGGCAAACACTGACATTCTCGAATTTGTATAATGTCACTTACGTTAGTTCAGAAAGGTGTCCTCTATTCAGCAATACACATTTTCAATAACATGCCAGCAGCCATTAAAAGTTTAACTAATAACAAAGTTCTGTTTTAGAAGTCTCTCAAAGATTTATTGGTGGTCATCTCCTTCTTCTCTATCGATGAATTTCTTTGCAGAACTGATTGATGCATGTTGTTATTAATGATATCACATTATGTGGATATTGCGTACAATCTGACTTCTGCACAAATTTTGTGCAGTAATGTGACATTGTAAATAAGGGCCATAAAATGTTGTTTTTATTTTTTAGTTGATGATGTGTGGCTTCAATAGCATAAGAATTATCACAGGCACCTCAGTACCTGACATTTAATATTTGGTGACTTTTATATCCTTCTAAATGTAAATGTGCTTAAGACTTTTTTTTTACCAATTCCACATCCAAAAGAGCAATTTCATTTGGGATCTGCAGAAGGTATGTTAGCATATCTGTTCTTGTTTTGTAAATATTTATTGTGCATTCTTGTTTTCTGACATGTTCCAGATCCCAGAGGCTCTCCTCACTATAGTCGGATTGGAACAAAAACTACATCTAATCTAAAGTAATATTTGATTATGCACAATTAAAAGCAAGTTAGCCCTAGAAATTACCTCCTCATCTATTTAATGACAAAATTAGTGATAATGAAAAGACATAGCAAAAGTCTATTTTGCTGGCCAGAGTAGCCGAGCGGTTCTAGGCGTTACAGTCTGGAACCACGCGACCGCTACGGTCGCAGGTTCGAATCCTGCCTCGGTCATGGATGTGTGTGATGTCCTTAGGTTAGTTAGGTTTAAGTATTTATTTTTAATTCTTTGGATGACCATATTGCTTTGTATTTCTCACACCTACAAAATTTTAGTTAATGCAGGAATCATTTCTTGCATTACAAACTAAAGAAAAGCTGATTAGTTGCTAAGAGACCTATTTGGTCAGACTACTATTACATTTCAGGAACCAACGAATAAATGTAAAGGTTAATGAAAACTATAGATTACAACTGAGAGCAGTAAAAAGGGCATGGAATCTAGTTGATGGAAATGTAATGAGACAATTAATATTTCTCTGAAGTCTGCACTCATTGCTTTTACTTTGATATAATTGTGTTAATGTTTATCTCCATTTCAGGCTTCTGCGCTTTAGGTTAAGAATAAACTGGATATTCATGAATAAATGTCATACATACATATCTCTACCTCCCAAAATTTGTTAGTTTTCAAATGGCTGTTTGAATGTTAATTGGATATAAATGTTGGAATTCCAGACTAAATTTATCAGTGAGTGTTAACTTACTTTGCATGTCTATCTGTATGCCATTTATATGATTTTGGGGACATAAGTTCTATTATAGTATGTATTCAAAGATGTAACATATACATAATATTTTGCCTGTTTTTGTTGTGAATTGAATGATTATTGAATGGTACCAATGAAGTAAACTTCACCAACCTCTATTGTTACAATAATGAACTAAATCTGCTGGGAACACTGTGCATAGATATAAATTAAAGTAATTTAAATAACTGAAGAAATTAAAGGACAGAACAATAACAAATAGAAGTGATATAAATGTGGAAGAAAGTGATGAAATCTTGGTTGCAACATCAGTTAATGTGACTGATGCTATAGTGGCTTCATTAGTCGCTTGTGATTTGTCAGCCATGTTTTCTCCAAAATTAGAAATGGTCTGGAAAGTGAGGGGACATTTTATGTTTTAACCAAAACTGAGAGACAATTTTCTCCCATTTAATTTTTGAAATGCCACTAAACAACTTACCCATGTGTTTCCATTGTCAGACAGTGTAGCTGGCTCTGATGAAAAGTCAATCAGAAGACTCTTATTCTCACTCGGCAATTTGGTGCTGTTTATTTCTTGTCTTGTGTTACTGAACTCTGAAAGAAAATAAAATTGTAACATAAAAGAATACTATATTAGTAGCACAGAGGAATATTCACTATATATTTATCGTGACAACAAAGAGTACATTGTTCATCTCCTAAGGATGTAACTTTTCAGTGTATAAGATTTCTATGGAATTTTAGTGGGACAAAAGCCAATAAGGATATTAGGTCATTGGTATAGCCACATTAGATATTTAGATACATATACGGTAGTGAAGCTGTTGCCACAATGGAGCTGGGAAGGCACTATATTACAAACAAAATTCTGAAATGGTGATTTTTTGTTTTTTTTATTTCATTGTTTCAAAGGAAAAAATCAGTTGCGAAAATGAAAGAAACAACACAACATTATTGCTGAGTGGTACTTACAGTCATGATGTGAAATATCTAATGCTGCAGATAAACATCTATAGCACATCATCCTAGCATTCTGAACTATTAGTTCTTCCTGGAGGGGTCGGGGAAGAAGGATAAGTTGGGGGAGGTTTAAGTGGAAGTGCTTATCACTAAGACTCCAGGATTGGATGTAACTATCTTATTTCAAGGATAAGGAAGGACAGAGATAAAGGAGGAGGCATTAGAAGAGAAGGTGGTCAAAGATAGTACAGTGGTAAGCACTGTGCCAGCTTCAGCCCAGTGATTATGAATTGTGTTGTAAAGATAGATTAGAAGATAAAAAATGAATAGGTAAATTAAGAACTAACACAGTGAAGAAAATGAAAACGAGGGGGGAGAGGAGAAAAAAGATAAAAAGTAAAAACAATCAAGAAATTAATGGTACATAATAAATAAAAGTTATAATAAAAATACAGGATGATAATGGAAAAAGGGTGTTGGGTTTATGTTAATGTAAGTTAAGTCCAGGAAGGTGAGGGCATGAATGTAGGGTGTCAGTAGGCAAGTCCCAGCTCGAGAGTTTAGGGAAACTACAGGGTGGCACACGAAATGTGTTACCATTTTGTTTTTGAATATAAACTTTATTGTCAATACAATCTGAAAGGAACATATACTACAATGAAGAGCCGTCCATGGAGATTTGTTCTAACTCAACACATGTTCAATATGTCCACCATTTCATTTCCTAACTTTCTTCAAACGAACACTGAAGTTAGTGATTACCCTAAGGCACATGTCTTCCATAATTTCACTGCAAGATTGAAGAATAAGTCTTTTGAGATCCATTAAATCACGTGGACGTTTCGGGAAAATTTTTTCCTTTAGGTACCCCCAAAGAAAAAAGTCACATGGATTGAGGTCTGGACTATTGGGGGGCCAATTTTGTCCATCATTGAAGCAACCTGGAAATCTGAGTGAAATGATCTGCATGTTGAAATGCTCGTGTAAAAACACCAACACAGTGTTGGCCTTGCTCCATCTTGCATGAACCACTGCATGTTGAAGGGCAAGGCAGTACCAAGAAGCTGTGGAATGCAGCTAATGTGAAGCATGCTCAAATAATGCTCGCTGTTCACAGTTTCTTCAAAGGAAAGGGGTCCAATAAGTCCGTGACTGGAAATTGCTGCCCATGCTGTAATCCTCGGAGCATAATGTTGTCATTAATGAAGCACTTGTGGGTTTTCCGTGCCCCAAAAGCGTACATTTTGTTTGTTAACCACACCAACAAAATGAAAATGTGCCTCGTTGTTGATAGTTTCTTCTCTATCCTCCACCCACTGAGCAAACAGCAGTCTCTGCTGCTTGTGTTCTCCAGTGACCTTCTGTGCACAGGTCATCTTTTATGGGTACATATGGAGGTCACTTTTAAGAATGCATTGAACGGAGCGTCTGGATATTCCCAGTTGCACTGCTGCCTTTCTACACGATTTCCCAGGACTTCTCTGTACAGCAACTCATACGGCTTCAATATTCTCCAGTGAACGAACAGGATTAGGCCGAGGTCACTTCACTTCCAATACTGTTCCTTCCTCTACAAATTTATCATACAACCTGTGGATGGTCTTCTTGCAAGGGACCCATCATGTGTTAAACTGTTGTCGTAAACACCTCTGAGTCACAACAAGGCTTTTCATTTCATGAAAAAGTAACAGAATTGCCGATCGTTGCTGTGTCATCAGTCTTCCATTGTCAGCCATTGCTGTTACTAGTCTCCTAGCAGCAGTATTGTGAATTACACATCATTGCATTACTCATTTGTTTTTCTAAGCTCTGCTAGTACTGGTGTAGAGATCCCAGCAGGGTATCTAATGTGCGTCGTAAATTGTGAAAGAAACAATTGGTAATACATTTCGCACGCCACCCTGTAGTATCGTGAGAGAAGATCCAAGTATCTCGTACAGTGTAGCAGGCACTCAGGTCCCTTAAGTCATGCTGAAGATCATATTCAGCAACTGTGTACTGGGTCAGAACAAAGTGCAAAATTTTTCTATGCCTATTTATGCAGTAAGCGAGTTTAGTGCAGGTTATTTCTATATAAATCATTGTTAGTTGATAAACAACATGAATACTTCTGTAAATTGTTCTGCCTTTTGATTTCCTTCTAATCTGATTCAGTAAGTCTCCCCTGACCCAAGGTTCTGCGTGTTCAACCCTCTTCCTTCTGCTTCAGCTCATCTGCCACCAAAGGAAGTAGATTTTTTTTCTAGCCACTCACATTATATAGATAATGATTAAAATATGTCATACAGTTTGATTGGAACATTATGAATGTTTGGATGATGACAGAAGATAACAGTGGGTGGTGTGAGGAGAGCATCAGGTAGAGTGCATTTCATATCAGGCTTGGCTTGAGAAAGTCATAGCTTTGGTGAAGTACTGTATTGAGGCATCCAAGACCCAAGACCCGAGTGATACTGGATGACAAAAAGGGAAGCTTCTTAATTTTTTTGAAATGTGAAATGTATTACAATGTAAGAGGAGGATATTCTCCTGAATATTTGTTTGCGAATGAGACTGCAGTGTAGCTGTTGGAGCAGAAAGCCTTGGAGAGGTTGTTGATGTGGGTGTTGAAGGAATTTGTTGTTGAACAGATACATTTACTGTGTATGCCTTGACTTTAGAGAAGGAAGCATTTGATATAGGGTGGCAGCTGTAAATCCATAGTCATTCTTGTTTCCTGACTGATTTTATAGGCTTGAAATTTGGATGGGGATTTTGGTGGAGGTCAGTATCAGTTCTTTTTGGTTTTGTATAGAGGATATGACATTCCTCAGGACCCTGAAGCTGATCCCTCTAGCTTGTCACTGACAGCTTTGTGGTCTGGACTCATAGTGAAGAAGAACTTGTCCACTTCCTGCAAAAGCTTAACTCCTTTTCCCAACTCAAATTTGCCTGATTCTTTCTCCTCTCTCCCCTCTTTCTCAAATATTTGTTCCACATGCTTCTCCTCCAAGTTCTTAATTGCACTATTAATTTCTCGTTCTTTACTTGTCACTCTGTCATCATCTCTGAACAGAAGCTGGCGCACATCCTACAAAGTTGCTATCTTTGACCTCCCACTTTCTCTGCATTTCATCTTATCCTCAAAAGAGGTGGTTTCCTCTCACCTTGGGGTCTGAATGACCTGTCCTCTATTTTAAACTTTCTCCAACCTATCCTTCTCTCCTGCTTGAAGAAGGAACTAATAGTTTCAAAAGGTAGGATAGTGTGTAGTTTTATATGTATCTGTGTACACTACAAAATATTTTGCTTGTGAATACACTTCAAATTCTAACTGATGGTTACTTCTACCATCAAGGGACACAAATGCTTCCATGCACTTGAACACAATGTAAGTTTTAATTGTTTCTGATGTTATATCACCTCCAGATTACTATCTGTTATCACATATTTTTATATAATTTGCAATTAAGTGATAAACATACTATAGTACTAGGTTTCATGATTGTAAGGCACAGATGAACATTAACTGTGTGTGATACATTAAGAAAATGTCTGACAACATATAACTTTTAGAGCATGGTCATTCTAGTCCTATGACTTCTGATGTTTCAGTTTCTCCACTGAATAAATTTAAAATAATGACTGCTCCGCCTCTTACATTTTTCTTATTTACAGTATCTTCTGCCTATTGGTTGGTAGCTGATAACCTATCATAGAGTTGACTATGTCCTAGTTTTCTAGTGCTTCTATGTAAGTATGACAGTAATGAAAATGAAATGGAGGTTGACAAGATATGCACCCAAGGAGATTCTTTGCTGCATTCCAAGAGACAGGAAGAGACTAAGACAATAATCTAACTGGAGGTGGGTAGATGATTAAAGAACATGCAGGAGCAACTTGGTTGTATACAACCGAGGACCGTAATCCATGGCAAAGTTTAGGGGACACCTTTAAATAACAATGGATGTCAAACTGATGATGATGATGGTGATGATTATGATAACATTATGTTCATTCATCACTCATTTTTATGTCAGGTTAAAGTAATCCACCACAATATTAAAAAATCTCTTATCTGCTTTGTAAATTCTTTGTTCATTTATTGAAGAATATCTCTTTTTGTTACCACCAATACAGTACTTCAATTGCTATTTCACAAACTGTAATGACAGCTTTTAAAGAACCTGTAAATCTTTCCAATGATATACTTTGACATTTTTCTTTTCTTGAAATGTATAATTCATTAGTGTTAGCAATTTAATTCAGGTAACCTGAATACGTTACAATATTCAACTCTGTGATGAGCACTGCTACTTAGTAATAGCCTCTCCTGGTGTACTTACCTGAGATTTTATGTTTCTGAGACAGCTGTCTGTTGATCTCATCTTGAAGTTTGTTGGATCCTTGAGACATCTGCCACATCTCATAGGCTGTGTTGAAAGACCGTGCCACAGTTAGTGTGACCTCTTGTGCCTGCAAACATAAAATGTACTACTGTACTGTACTGTATTAATGACTCATGCTTAAAAAAAAAAGAAAAAAAAAATAGTGCAGAAGCGAAAAGTGTACTAGGATACTTCAGCAACTGAAAATTATTGCGATAACTTCTGGTACAGATGGTGAATTTGTGAACAGTGATGGATCTCAGAAAGTAAAAGTTGAAAACAACACAGCATATTTTTACAATTAGAATTTGAATAATAACTTTCCCTGGCTTCACACATGTAGCACAAAGTATCTACAATCAGAAGTCTTCTGCGGCATGGTGGTAAGAAAATTATCCACACAAATCTTCCTCATGAAGCAATCTATCTATTAGTGAAAGCCGTATCAAAACCTTACAGAGATTCATCAATAATCTCAGTTTTATCTATGCATTCTCATCAGTTGTGATTTCATCTACACCTGGGATGTCCAACCTTTTAGCTTATCTCGGTCACATTGGAAGAAGATGTGAATTTTTGGGGCACACATAACATACTTAACACACACAGTAACCAAAGAGGAAGGGAGAGAGGGTGGCAGTCAGCGGCATGTAGTTAAGACATATACACAATTTTAAGTAACTTAGATTTCTGGCTCTACTGACTTGTAGTGATAAGAAAAATGGGGGAAACGGTTCTTTATCATAAATGTACAGATTTCCTTGCATTTTCATAAATTCATGTCTCTAAATGTTTAGTTTCCTAGTTACAACCAAAGTTGCTGTAAAATAACAGACCTGTGCATCTGAAGGATTGGCTGGTTATAAGAATGAGACATGGGGATGGGTCAAGTATAGAATGGGTAACTATGTTAAGAACAGTGTGGGCCAATGAGAGAATAGCTATGTGATGCAAGTTCAAAATTGAAAATATTCAACTTATCATAACTGTACATAAATGGAATTTCATGCAATATATATTTTTCCGATACTGTGATAAATGTTTACTTCTTGGGCCACATTGATTTGGACACCCTTGATCTACACAATAATAAAATTCAATTAAAATTTTTTTTGTAATGCTTGTTTCAATTGACAGTTTATATTTGTTTGCAGTTTTATTGTAAATTTTCATTTCCATAAAATGGGGAATATGCTCAAAAAATTTGAGACTGTGATATATTAGTTTATAATTTGATCTATCTCTCCTGTGACACCTATTTTCAAAGAAATTTACTAAAACTGTTGATGACACTGTTCCATACAATTGAGGGTTGCATATATAAAGATAGAAGGTGTTGTCATTAACTCAAGGCTTTTACACAAAAGGATTACATGTTTGCCTGTTCTTTCCTGCATTCATGGTCCTACTAAATTTATGTACATACTTTTTTTAACATCTAATTCACTCACATTGTTTACTAAGTTCATAACATAACCAAGACTGTTTAACTTTTTTATCATGAGAGCCACATATTAGTCTATGCCAAGATTTTATTTACAAGACCACTAAGAAAATAAGATCTTTGACTTCATACTTAATTTTGGAAAGGATATCTTTACCTCACTAAGAGACTGTTTGATGTACTGGATTAGTTTTTCATTTGCTTCACCTCATACCATTGCTACTGAATAATCTGCATAAAGTAACCTGTATACCATAAGATGTGTAATGGATCAAGTATTTACCCTTGGGAAACACTGTACTGAGTCCTTCCCAAGATTGACTGGATCCAGTCTTTATGTTGCTGAAGAACTACTCAATCTGCATTTGAAGTAAAAGGATAACCCACTCAAAGGTTCAAATGTGGACTACTGCGGAAGTATAGTGAAATTTTCATATGATCTCTTATAAACGGTTTGTCACATAGCACTGAATGACGCATAAGGTTAATTAGCAGCAAATTAAAGGCTGTTTACAGATTTTTATGATTCCACATTGTCTGTATAATGTATAAAAGATGGCAGATGTGATAGATACTCTGCATAAGCAGAGTACATTATAACTGACCGTCAGAGTAGTGCAGAGACAGTCTATATGGCCCAAATTGAGTGCTACAGTAATAGAAATATGTTTCCCCTTCTTCGTGTAATCCAAGCTTTTGTACTTGATTTCTCTTCTAGAAGTTTTTCCCAGAATTATTAACATTTATGGAAATCAGAGCTACCTCTTATTCTCAGTGACATGATAGGTTTTGTGGAAAATTGTTCCCATGAACATGAATTGATTCCAAAATGGATAGATAAAAATTCTATGCACCAAGCAGCAGCAGAACACACACAGAAGGTTATAATTAGGTAAGCTTTTAGAGCCAGTGACTCCTTCTTCAGGCAGAAGGGTTGACGGAGGAGAAACAGGGGCGATGAAAAGGACTGGACAGTTCTAGGAATGAGAATGAAAGACTCCTCATCACATCTGGTAAGTATCTCCTGACTTGCAGTTCTGGGTGACTTTTCCTAAATCTTCCTCTTTTCCTAGACATCTTCAGTTCTTTTCCTTCACCCCTCTTCCTTCCCCTTCAACTCTTCCACCTGAAGAAGGTGCCACTATCTCTGAAAGCTTGCCTAACTATAAAATTCTTTTTTGTGTGTGTTCTGCTGCCGCTTGGTGAGTAGATTTCTTATTTACCCAATTACATTATTTTGCCAAAAATTGATTTTTTTCATTGTTATATTAACTCTCATGAAGTTTTTTGTAATCCACTACAGCTCAAAAGGAACCATGGTGTACATAATTACAATATCAGAAGAAAAAATGACATTTATTATTCCACATTAAAGTGTACTTCAACACAAAAAGGGGTGCACAGTGCTGCTACAAAAATTTTTGATCACTTATCCAGTGATATAAAATGTCTAACAGACAGCAAAATTATATATGAAAACAAAGTGAACAAGTTTTCCTTGACAACTCCTTCTGTAGAAGAATTTCTATTTATGTGGTATGTAAAGAGTGGTCAGTAGGAATTACTAATTCATATAACTTGTTAATGGTCATTGTGTAGCAAAGGTTCAAATGTGGACTACTGCGGAAGTATAGTGAAATTTTCATATGATCTCTTATAAACGGTTTGTCACATAGCACTGAATGACGCATAAGGTTAATTAGCAGCAAATTAAAGGCTGTTTACAGATTTTTATGATTCCACATTGTCTGTATAATGTATAAAAGATGGCAGATGTGATAGATACTCTGCATAAGCAGAGTACATTATAACTGACCGTCAGAGTAGTGCAGAGACAGTCTATATGGCCCAAATTGAGTGCTACAGTAATAGAAATATGTTTCCCCTTCTTCGTGTAATCCAAGCTTTTGTACTTGATTTCTCTTCTAGAAGTTTTTCCCAGAATTATTAACATTTATGGAAATCAGAGCTACCTCTTATTCTCAGTGACATGATAGGTTTTGTGGAAAATTGTTCCCATGAACATGAATTGATTCCAAAATGGATAGATAAAAATTCTATGCACCAAGCAGCAGCAGAACACACACAGAAGGTTATAATTAGGTAAGCTTTTAGAGCCAGTGACTCCTTCTTCAGGCAGAAGGGTTGACGGAGGAGAAACAGGGGCGATGAAAAGGACTGGACAGTTCTAGGAATGAGAATGAAAGACTCCTCATCACATCTGGTAAGTATCTCCTGACTTGCAGTTCTGGGTGACTTTTCCTAAATCTTCCTCTTTTCCTAGACATCTTCAGTTCTTTTCCTTCACCCCTCTTCCTTCCCCTTCAACTCTTCCACCTGAAGAAGGTGCCACTATCTCTGAAAGCTTGCCTAACTATAAAATTCTTTTTTGTGTGTGTTCTGCTGCCGCTTGGTGAGTAGATTTCTTATTTACCCAATTACATTATTTTGCCAAAAATTGATTTTTTTCATTGTTATATTAACTCTCATGAAGTTTTTTGTAATCCACTACAGCTCAAAAGGAACCATGGTGTACATAATTACAATATCAGAAGAAAAAATGACATTTATTATTCCACATTAAAGTGTACTTCAACACAAAAAGGGGTGCACAGTGCTGCTACAAAAATTTTTGATCACTTATCCAGTGATATAAAATGTCTAACAGACAGCAAAATTATATATGAAAACAAAGTGAACAAGTTTTCCTTGACAACTCCTTCTGTAGAAGAATTTCTATTTATGTGGTATGTAAAGAGTGGTCAGTGGGAATTACTAATTCATATAACTTGTTAATGGTCATTGTGTAGCAAAGGTTCAAATGTGGACTACTGCGGAAGTATAGTGAAATTTTCATATGATCTCTTATAAACGGTTTGTCACATAGCACTGAATGACGCATAAGGTTAATTAGCAGCAAATTAAAGGCTGTTTACAGATTTTTATGATTCCACATTGTCTGTATAATGTATAAAAGATGGCAGATGTGATAGATACTCTGCATAAGCAGAGTACATTATAACTGACCGTCAGAGTAGTGCAGAGACAGTCTATATGGCCCAAATTGAGTGCTACAGTAATAGAAATATGTTTCCCCTTCTTCGTGTAATCCAAGCTTTTGTACTTGATTTCTCTTCTAGAAGTTTTTCCCAGAATTATTAACATTTATGGAAATCAGAGCTACCTCTTATTCTCAGTGACATGATAGGTTTTGTGGAAAATTGTTCCCATGAACATGAATTGATTCCAAAATGGATAGATAAAAATTCTATGCACCAAGCAGCAGCAGAACACACACAGAAGGTTATAATTAGGTAAGCTTTTAGAGCCAGTGACTCCTTCTTCAGGCAGAAGGGTTGACGGAGGAGAAACAGGGGCGATGAAAAGGACTGGACAGTTCTAGGAATGAGAATGAAAGACTCCTCATCACATCTGGTAAGTATCTCCTGACTTGCAGTTCTGGGTGACTTTTCCTAAATCTTCCTCTTTTCCTAGACATCTTCAGTTCTTTTCCTTCACCCCTCTTCCTTCCCCTTCAACTCTTCCACCTGAAGAAGGTGCCACTATCTCTGAAAGCTTGCCTAACTATAAAATTCTTTTTTGTGTGTGTTCTGCTGCCGCTTGGTGAGTAGATTTCTTATTTACCCAATTACATTATTTTGCCAAAAATTGATTTTTTTCATTGTTATATTAACTCTCATGAAGTTTTTTGTAATCCACTACAGCTCAAAAGGAACCATGGTGTACATAATTACAATATCAGAAGAAAAAATGACATTTATTATTCCACATTAAAGTGTACTTCAACACAAAAAGGGGTGCACAGTGCTGCTACAAAAATTTTTGATCACTTATCCAGTGATATAAAATGTCTAACAGACAGCAAAATTATATATGAAAACAAAGTGAACAAGTTTTCCTTGACAACTCCTTCTGTAGAAGAATTTCTATTTATGTGGTATGTAAAGAGTGGTCAGTAGGAATTACTAATTCATATAACTTGTTAATGGTCATTGTGTAGCAAAGGTTCAAATGTGGACTACTGCGGAAGTATAGTGAAATTTTCATATGATCTCTTATAAACGGTTTGTCACATAGCACTGAATGACGCATAAGGTTAATTAGCAGCAAATTAAAGGCTGTTTACAGATTTTTATGATTCCACATTGTCTGTATAATGTATAAAAGATGGCAGATGTGATAGATACTCTGCATAAGCAGAGTACATTATAACTGACCGTCAGAGTAGTGCAGAGACAGTCTATATGGCCCAAATTGAGTGCTACAGTAATAGAAATATGTTTCCCCTTCTTCGTGTAATCCAAGCTTTTGTACTTGATTTCTCTTCTAGAAGTTTTTCCCAGAATTATTAACATTTATGGAAATCAGAGCTACCTCTTATTCTCAGTGACATGATAGGTTTTGTGGAAAATTGTTCCCATGAACATGAATTGATTCCAAAATGGATAGATAAAAATTCTATGCACCAAGCAGCAGCAGAACACACACAGAAGGTTATAATTAGGTAAGCTTTTAGAGCCAGTGACTCCTTCTTCAGGCAGAAGGGTTGACGGAGGAGAAACAGGGGCGATGAAAAGGACTGGACAGTTCTAGGAATGAGAATGAAAGACTCCTCATCACATCTGGTAAGTATCTCCTGACTTGCAGTTCTGGGTGACTTTTCCTAAATCTTCCTCTTTTCCTAGACATCTTCAGTTCTTTTCCTTCACCCCTCTTCCTTCCCCTTCAACTCTTCCACCTGAAGAAGGTGCCACTATCTCTGAAAGCTTGCCTAACTATAAAATTCTTTTTTGTGTGTGTTCTGCTGCCGCTTGGTGAGTAGATTTCTTATTTACCCAATTACATTATTTTGCCAAAAATTGATTTTTTTCATTGTTATATTAACTCTCATGAAGTTTTTTGTAATCCACTACAGCTCAAAAGGAACCATGGTGTACATAATTACAATATCAGAAGAAAAAATGACATTTATTATTCCACATTAAAGTGTACTTCAACACAAAAAGGGGTGCACAGTGCTGCTACAAAAATTTTTGATCACTTATCCAGTGATATAAAATGTCTAACAGACAGCAAAATTATATATGAAAACAAAGTGAACAAGTTTTCCTTGACAACTCCTTCTGTAGAAGAATTTCTATTTATGTGGTATGTAAAGAGTGGTCAGTAGGAATTACTAATTCATATAACTTGTTAATGGTCATTGTGTAGCAAAGGTTCAAATGTGGACTACTGCGGAAGTATAGTGAAATTTTCATATGATCTCTTATAAACGGTTTGTCACATAGCACTGAATGACGCATAAGGTTAATTAGCAGCAAATTAAAGACTGTTTACAGATTTTTATGATTCCACATTGTCTGTATAATGTATAAAAGATGGCAGATGTGATAGATACTCTGCATAAGCAGAGTACATTATAACTGACCGTCAGAGTAGTGCAGAGACAGTCTATATGGCCCAAATTGAGTGCTACAGTAATAGAAATATGTTTCCCCTTCTTCGTGTAATCCAAGCTTTTGTACTTGATTTCTCTTCTAGAAGTTTTTCCCAGAATTATTAACATTTATGGAAATCAGAGCTACCTCTTATTCTCAGTGACATGATAGGTTTTGTGGAAAATTGTTCCCATGAACATGAATTGATTCCAAAATGGATAGATAAAAATTCTATGCACCAAGCAGCAGCAGAACACACACAGAAGGTTATAATTAGGTAAGCTTTTAGAGCCAGTGACTCCTTCTTCAGGCAGAAGGGTTGACGGAGGAGAAACAGGGGCGATGAAAAGGACTGGACAGTTCTAGGAATGAGAATGAAAGACTCCTCATCACATCTGGTAAGTATCTCCTGACTTGCAGTTCTGGGTGTCTTTTCCTAAATCTTCCTCTTTTCCTAGACATCTTCAGTTCTTTTCCTTCACCCCTCTTCCTTCCCCTTCAACTCTTCCACCTGAAGAAGGTGCCACTATCTCTGAAAGCTTGCCTAACTATAAAATTCTTTTGTGTGTGTGTTCTGCTGCTGCTTGGTGAGTAGATTTCTTATTTACCCAATTACATTATTTTGCCAAAAATTGATTTTTTTCATTGTTATATTAACTCTCATGAAGTTTTTTGTAATCCACTACAGCTCAAAAGGAACCATGGTGTACATAATTACAATATCAGAAGAAAAAATGACATTTATTATTCCACATTAAAGTGTACTTCAACACAAAAAGGGGTGCACAGTGCTGCTACAAAAATTTTTGATCACTTATCCAGTGATATAAAATGTCTAACAGACAGCAAAATTATATATGAAAACAAAGTGAACAAGTTTTCCTTGACAACTCCTTCTGTAGAAGAATTTCTATTTATGTGGTATGTAAAGAGTGGTCAGTAGGAATTACTAATTCATATAACTTGTTAATGGTCATTGTGTAGCAATATTTATATATGAATATGTAATATAAATCTGCAACAATCTGTTTCACATCATTATGATTAACTACACAAATTATACATAAAACTATATAACTATACTTACAATTTTCCTTTTAGGGCACAGGAATGCATGGCACTCCAGTGTTTCGTTGCTATTCGTTGCAATGAATGCAAATACATGGTTGTATGTGGCATCAGCAGAGCAGTAGGAGATCCTGGAAACATATGATAGCAAATATCATTCTTGACTGGCCTAAAACATGTGTAGTATGTGTGTGTACAGATACTAATGGAAGTGATATTGTCCCAGTATGAAACCCCATAGGACTTAAAGTCTACGTCTTGTATGTCTATATGACAGACAGAAGGAAAGTCTTGACTAGTGAAGTACTGTTCAACAACAGTCTGTAAATGAACTGAGCAGCTTTTAATCTTACCTCAGTAAGTAACAGGAAGTAACTGAGGTGTTACCCCGAGACTTAAATATTTTACGGGTCAGACACTAGGGGAGGGGAAAAGAAATTGCATCTCACTCAAGGACAAGGTCATTTTATTGAGAAGTGATGTGACAGGTAGTATGTTGTGTGAGTATATGGTAACAAATTCAGAGCAAATGAAACACACATCATGGTAAAGAGTGGCCAAACAGTTGCATCAATTATCAATACACAGTGTAACCCCCTCCCTCTCCTCCGTCCCCCATGTGGTGACAATAAGGTTATGTATTCTCAGGTGCTAAAGATCAGGAAGGTGCCAAATAACATCCCATGACAGACTGTCCCAAACATCATCTTGCATCCTATATTGTGATTTGGAAATGGTTCTTACATGACCTGGAGAATGACTAAGTTCCCACTTCACCATGTCCTATATGTATTGAATTGGTGAGAGATCTGGTGATCTTGCTCACTAGGGAAGCTGTTGTACACCACAAATGGCACATTGCATCACAGAAGAAGTATATGGACTTGCATTGTTGTGCTGGAAAAGTATGTCACCTTCCTGTCAGAGAAATGGCTGTAGCACTGGGATACAGCCTACTATGTTGTGCGCCTGGTCCAGAAACACCAGGTGTGATAGCAATTGTTAATTGTGGTCCCCCACTATGAAGTCTGGAGTGGGACCTGTGTATTATAGGCAAAAGCCTTAGAGAATAGGCTGCTCACCAGGTCTAAGCTGTACATGTGTACATTCATCACTTGCATATAGACAGAACCTACTCTCAACACTGAAGACAATAGAGCACCAGTCCACTCTCCAGTCAACTCTTTCTTAACATCAGAATAGCTGTGCTTGGCAGTGTTGTGGTGTCAGTGGCAGCCTGTCCAGAGGCAAATATAATTGTAGTTCTTATGCAAGCAGACAGTTTCCAATCATTCTTGGTAACACATCAGGTGCAACATGTACCCATATTTCTTCTCTGGATGACATTCAGTTGACCACCACTGCTTGCACAGTGCTTTGATCTTGACATGCACGAATACTGCATGAACATCTAGAAACTGATCTACAGATGTGGGAGTGTTCCACAGGCCACTGCCAAAAGCAGTGACACACCACTGATACTTTGTGCCCAACACATGCAGAAATCTATCGACATGCCCATGCAGCTTCCCAAAGGTCCAGGCCCACAACGTGACCCCAGCAAAATTGATGAAGATGTTCAAGAGGAGTGAGTATGCACTCGTCAATGGGGTTTGATTGTACCCTAGAATGAATTTGCAAACACCAGTCATCTCTAAACTTAGTGCATTTACTGCCTGCAGGTCAAAACAGAGGGAACACAGATCTAATTTTTTATTGATCCTAGAAATCTCATTATTTTATTACATGTAGTATAGGGCAAGTCACATTTAAGTTACATACACACATAAATATACACATTTTTAAGATATACAGTTATATAAATTATATGTCATTCATATATGGTCATCACTCTTACAATATGTTCACATATAGTCACTGGATAAAGATTGCACAATAATGTCTGTATACACTATTTACATTATATTGTCATGTGTGTAAATAAGTCATAACAAGGAGCCAACAGTTATATCTATTAAGTGAGGCAAACAAGTCAAGTGAAAGTGAAATGGTAACACACATATTAAGGTACATTACACAAATTATTTTAGATTTCTATTCATAAAGTCCCATATAGAATAGTGGCACTGTTTCTGTGTCACTGACTTTATTTTGGATCTGAATCCTTTCTGGCAAGACTGTACACTTTCAGATAGCTTCTTCTACAGAAGTATTACCCTGTGCCTTACACCATTGTGTATCAACAACAAATATGTCACTGCAATGTCGAATATTATGGTGGTGAACATCTTTATTTTTTGTAAATATATGTAAACTTCCATGACTGAAACACACTGTATCATGAATATAGATACAAGACACTGGCAAGATAATGAGTTCTGTAAAGAGGTGTCTAGTGGTGGAGGATAGGGACACTTGTTTCATTGTCTTAATTATTCGTTTCTGTATAATAAATATCTTCTTGTGGGAGGAGCCCAAAAAAGGAATGCAATACGCAATTATTGAGGGCACTAGAACAAAGTAGGCACTTCATAGTGTTTCCATATCAAAGAATTTACTTAGAATAGTAAAATCATAAAAAAGTCTGCTCATTCTGTTTATAAATTCATCTTTATATATGTCCTACTGTAGTGTGTCATTTACCCACACTCCAAGGAATTTTGTGGTTACTTCTTGATATATGGGCTCATTCTCTACCCCAATATCATCTATCACAGATGATACCTTTGTGTTGAGTGGAACTGAATGTAGATTGTTTATCTTTATTTAGAAGAAGTTTGTTTTTGTTTAGCCATTTTACCATATTACAGTTTGTATCAGTAATTTTGGTGTTGAGTTGATGATGACAGTGATTAGAAAGCGGCACACTGGTGTCATCAGCAAACTTTAAAGGTAGACCTTCCTGAATGCCTTGGGCCAGATCATTGACAAATATTAGAAATAGATGGGGACCAAGTATGGAACCTTGGCGAATGCCTTGTCTTACTATTTGCTCGTTTGACTGAGCACTTTCACAATTTTTTGAGGTGATTACTACATTCTGTGCTTTATCTGAAAGATATGACCTACACAAGTAACTGCTCATTCCTCTAATTCCATAATGTAGTAGTTTCTCCAAGTGTAATTCATGGTTGACAAGATCAAAAGTTTTTGCGATATCAAGGAACACACATGTTGTGTGTTTTCTTTCATTGAATTCAATATAGATTTCATTTAAAATTCCTGAAAGCCAAACTGATGAAGACTCAGCATGCAGTTACCTTTCAAGAAATTAATAACATGATCATGTGCAGCAGTCTCAAGGTCTTTTGATATGCTGGATAAGATGAAGGTAGGTCTGTAATTGTTTATACCATTCCTTTCAACTTTTTTTTTTTCAAATAGAAGAACAACTTTTGCTGCTTTAAAAATTCTGGGGAATTACCTGATGATAAGGAGCAGTTTATCTGACAGTGGGTCACACATGAGATGATAGATTTGTTTCAAAGGTAATCAGATACACCATCAAAACCCCAGGAATGTTTGTTTGATTTCTGCCTTACAATACTGCAAATTTCACTTGGTGTGGCTGGATCAAGAAAAAGTGATTGTGGGAGTACTGCTGAATTTGAGTGACGAGCGGGTGTGGGAGTCTTGATTAAACAAGAAAATCTGTTACCAATATTTATGAAGTGACTATTGAATATTTCACATAACTGTTTAGGGTCAGTGATAACACCACATTCATTTTTAATGCATGTTATTGAGTGTATCTTGCCTTTTTTACCAACTGTTTCACTGATCAATTCCCACATGGCTTTCGGTCTATTACTTGAGCTAATTATGAACTGCCAATTGTACAATTACCTCGTTTAGAATTCTTCTGCGCTGTTTGAAATAGTTATGGAATAACTCGCTGTCTGTAGTTTTACTGTAGAGATATGGCAATCTCTTGTTTCTGCAAGAGGTTTGTATTCCTAGCGTTAGCCATTTGTTATTAGAGATTTTGCATGTGTACTGCTTAGCTGCAAGTTTGATTAGGAATGCCACTTCATAGCAATGTTACAAGACACTCATATATTCAAGAACCCTACTGTCAAGATTGCTACTGCAGTAGACATCCTTCCTTTATGGAGCAGATGTGTGAGATGTGCTATATTGTGTTTGTTGTCAGTTGATCTTTTGTGTGTGTGTGTTGGAGAGCTTCTGTCTGCTTATTTGCATCTGGCATAGTCATACTTAGTACAAAGTAGTTGTGATCTGATATACCATTAGAGATGGTGTCTAGTGTGCAAGCAAGTGACAAGTCAGTGTTAACAAAAAAGCCATCTATTGCAGAGGAGCTGGTATTAGTTGTTCTAGTAGGTTTGTTGTTTATTTTTTCGTGTTATAACATTGCAACATGCTCACTATTTTTTGAGAAACAGTGAATGGTATTAAGAAATCTATATTAAAGTCTCTATGCAATTGACCATTTGATCGCTGATAACTGTGCCAAATGGATCACTAAACACTACAAATCCCACCGCCCTCAGTATGCACATTATCCTGGGACGGCTGAACACAGTCCTTGAGAGTGTTGCATTTTTTTCGGGAATTTTTATCATATCTCTTTTCCATGCAATATACCCTATTAGTGTTACAAAACTACTGAGAAATGAGACACTTGCTAAGTCAATCTTCCCTGCTTTCCACTTTAGAGATCATACTTGTATTTTGAAGTCAAAATGTAGCATATAATATACGAATTTAATTCTTTGGTTTCATTCATTGTTGTCGGTTTTAGAGAATGCATTATAAACTTGAAGTGTGTAATGCAGTACAAAAGATTATATTTGTGTGGTTCCCTTACTTTATAGCGTCCCAGCAGGAATAAGCAAATGGCAAACGAAACCACACCAGTTTTCATGCTTGTAAAATGGTATACGATGTCTAAATAAAATAAATCGAATTTTATAGCTGAAGGACATAAACAGCTTAAAGGCTGTAATACATGACGTCACAGTACAAAAGACGATAGATTGCCTCCAATATGGAAGATTTGTGGAACACAAATGGTTGCTGTGCAAGTTGCGAATAGCTAGGGATTCTGAAGTGGTGTTACTGCGTAAATGTCATCGACATCTTCATGACAAGGTACTGAATTTTTTTATTTCAGCGCTACGTAAATGAAATAATCGTTAATGGATTTAATTTTTTCTGTTACTTTCTCGAATATGTAAAATGAAGTCGTAAGTACATGAAGCGCCAGAGTAGCGTAAACAAGGTAACAGCGTTAAATAAAAATCGGCAAAGCGCAATATTACGTTTGTAGAGCATTTGTTCCCATCTTCGAGAACTGCACAAAGCAGCGTCCTCAGTCGGGATATCTAAATTTCTTCTTCGTAACTACTTCCATTAGACCAAATTATCAATGTGATGCAAGGAGACATTGTGAAAGACTTTGAGGTTCATACAGAGGCAACACGGCATCTGTGCGAATAACTATCTAAATTTTTATTTACGCGCCAACGAATCGTCCTTAGCGATGTGCTCTTGGCAGCACTTTATCCATTACTATCACCAGTTGATACAATGTTCGTGCCACTTTCTGCAGATAATAGTTTAAGAGAACAGCCACGCAATGTGGCATTTCGCGTGAAAACGAGGGAAACATTTAAAGAATGCTTTTGAAGCAATTTTACGAAAATTCGCCTTCAGAAGTGGTCGTCAATCAATTGAAGAAGGCCGTCAACAAGGCAGGCTTTTCCCCTCAACTGGTGGTGCCCATTCATAAAATACACTACTGGCCATTAAAATTACTACACCACGAAGATGACGTGCTACAGACGCGAAATTTAACCGACAGGAAGAAGATGCTGTGATATGTAAATGATTAGCTTTTCAGAGCATTCACACACGGTTGGCGCCGGTGGCGACACCTACAACGTGCTGACATGAGCAAAGTTTCCAACCGATTTCTCATACACAAACAGCAGTTGACCGGCGTTGCCTGGTGAAACGTTGTTGTGATGCCTGGTGTAAGGAGGAGAAATGCGTACCATCACGTTTCCTTCCGACTTTGATAAAGGTCGGATTGTAGCCAATCGCGATTGCAGTTTATCGTAACGCGACATTGCATCCAATGACTGTTAGCAGAATATGGAATCGGTGGGTTCAGGAGGGTAATACGGAACGCCGTGCTGGATCCCAACGGCCTCGTATCACTGGCAGTCGAGATGACAGTCGTCTTATCCTCATGGCTGTAACGGATCGTGCAGCCACGTCGCGATCCCTGAGTCAACAAATGGGGACGTTTGCAAGACCACAACCATCTGCACGAACAGTTCGACGACGTTTGCAGCAGCATGGGCTATCTGCTCGGAGACCGTGGCTGCGGTTACCCTTGAGGCTGCATCACAGACAGGAGCGCCTGTGATGGTGTACTCAACGACGAACCTGGGTGCACGAATGGCAAAACATCATTTTTTCGGATGAATCCAGGTTCTGTTTATAGCATCATCATGGTCGCATCCGTGTTTGGCGACATCGCGATGAACGCACATTGGAAGCGTGTATTCGTCATCGCCATACTGGCGTAGTACCCGGCGTGATGCTATGGGGTGCCATTGATTACACGTCTCGGTCACCCCTTGTTCGCACTGACGGCAGTTTGAGCAGCGGACGTTATATTTCAGATGTGTTACGACCCGTGGCTCTACCCTTCATTCGATACTGCGAAACCCTGCATTTCAGCAGGATAACGCACGACCGCATGTTGTGGGTCCTGTACGGGCCTTTCAGGATACAGCAAATGTTCGACTGCTGCCCTGGCCAGCACATTCTCCAGACCTCTCACCAATTGAAAACGTCTGGTCAATGGTGGCCGAGCAACTGGCTCGTCACAATACGCCAGTCACTACTCTTTATGAACTGTGGTAACGTGTTGAAGCTGCATGGGCAACTGTACCTGTACACGCCATCCAAGCCCTGTTTGACTCAATGCCCAGGCGTATCAAGGCCGTTATTACAGCCAGAGGTGGTGGTTCTGGGTAATGATGTCTCAGGATCTATGCACCCAAATTGCGTGGAAATGTAATCACGTGTCAGTTCTAGTATAATATATTTGTCCAATGAATACCCGTTTATCATCTGCATTTCTTTTTGGTGTAGCAATCTTAATTGCCAGCAGTGTATTATGTCTGGAGAGCCTCCTCTCTGCACAGGACGCGTCATGCACTCGTCTTATTTGTACGCCACTGGCAGGTGCAGCTGACTAGCCAGATGCAGCGCTCACCTGTAGATGGAGACGTCGAGCAGCATCTCCTCGGAGGAGACGTCGGACACGCGGATGCCCCGCAGGCTGACCGAGACGGCGACGCGCGGCAGCTTACGGCCGCCCGCCTTTGCCTGCAACAGTCCAGGTACCACCAATTCAAGCCATCTCCTCCCTGCTCTCCTCACCGTAGCTGTCACCATTGGGGTCCGCGAGGGGTGGGGGTGTTAAGGGCCAGTACTTGCCCACTCTTACTTTTCGGCTCTACAGACTTTTTTCTCATGACAAATTTCTCGCTTGTTTCTAGCAATGATTCTAGTAAACAGCATATTTAACATTACCAGTCATGAAAGAAAGTATTAGGACTAGTCATAATGTTTTAATTGTCACCTCGAAAAAGAAAGGTTATTGAAAGTTTGTAAACAGGGTGGTCCATTGATCGTGACCGGGCCAAATATCTCACGAAATAAGCGTCAAACGAAAACACTACAAAGAATGGAATTTGTCTAGCTTGAGGGGGGAATCCAGATGGCGCTATGGGTGGCCCGCTAAATGGCGCTGCCATAGGTCAAACGGATATCAACTGCGTTTTTTTAAAATAGGAACCCCCATTTTTTATTACACATTCGTGTAGTACGTAAAGAAATATGAATGTTTCAGTTGGACCGCTTTATTCGCTTTGTGATAGATGGCGCTGTAATAGTCATTAACGTATAGCTTACAATTTTAGACGAACAGTTGGTAAAAGGTAGGTTTCTTAAATTAAAATACAGAACATAGGTACGTTTTAACATTTTATTTCGGTTGTTCCAATGTGATACATGTACCTTTCTGAACTTATCATTTCTGAGAACGCATGCTGTTACAGCGTGATTACCTGTAAATACCACATTAATGCAATAAATGCTCAAAATGATGTCCGTCAGGTATGCTGTTACAGCGTGATTACCTGTAAATACCACATTAATGCAATAAATGCTCAAAATGATGTCCGTCAACCTCAATGCATTTGGCAATACGTGTGACGACATTCCTCTCAACAGCGAGTAGTTCGCCTTCCGTAATGTTCGCACATGCATCGACAATGCGCTGACGCATGTTGTCAGGCGTTGTCGGTGGATCACCATAGCAAATACCCTTCAAATTTCCCCGCAGGAAGAAATCCGGGGACGTCAGATCCGGTGAACGTGCGGGCCATGGTATGCTGCTTCGACGACCAAACCACCTGTCATGAAATATGCTATTCAAGACTGCTTCAACCGCAAGCGAGCTATGTGCGAGACATCTATCGTGTTGGAAGTACATCGCAAAAAACTCTCCTGCAGTGAAACATCTTGTAGTAACATCGGTAGAAAATTACGTAGGAAATCAGCATACATTGCACCATTTAGATTGCCATCGATAAAATGGGGGCCAATTATCGTCCCTCTCATAATGCCGCACCATACATTAACCAGCCAAGGTCGCTGATGTTCTACGTGTCGCAGCCATCGTGGATTTTCCGTTGCTCAATAGTGCATATTATGCCGGTTTATGTTACCGCTACTGGTCAATGACGCTTCGTCGCTAAATAAAACGCGTACAAAAAAATCTGTCATCGTCTCGTAATTTCTCTTGTGCCCAGTGGCAGAACTGTACATGACGTTCAAAGTCGTCGCCATGCAATTCTTGGTGCATAGAAATATAGTACGGGTGCAAACGATGTTGATGTAGCATTCTCAACACCGACGTTTTTGAGATTCCCGATTCTCGCGCAATTTGTCTGCTACTGATGTGCGGATTAGCCGCGACAGCACCTAAAACTCCTACTTGGGCATCATCATTTGTTGCAGGTCGTGGTTGATGCTTCACATGTGGCTGAACACTTCCTGTTCCCATAAATAACGTAACTATCCGGCGAACGGCCCGGACACTTGGATGATGTCGTCCAGGATACCGAGCAGCATACATAGCACACGCCCGTTGGGCATTTTGATCACAATAGCCATACATCAACACGATATCGACCTTTTCCTCAACGGTTAAACGGTCCATCTTAACACGGGTAACGTACCACGAAGCAAATACCGTCCGCACTGGCGGAATGTTACGTGATACCACGTACTTTTACGTTTGTGACTATTACAGCGCCATCTATCACAAAACGAAAAAAGTAGTCCAACGAAAACATTCATATTTCCTTACATACTACACGAATATGTAATAAAAATGGGGGGCTCCTATTTTTAAAAAACGCAGTTGATATCCGTTTGACCTATGGCAGCGCAATCTAGCGGACCAACCACAGCGCCATCTGGTTTCCCCCTTCAAGGTAGACGAGTTTCGTTCTTTGTAGTTTTTTCGTTTGACGCTTATTTTGTGAGATATTTGGCCCTGTCACGATCAATGGACCACCCTGTATATGTAGACTGAAGCGACGAATAAAAATTTGTACCAAGGCCAGGGTTAAAACCCGGGTCTCCAGTTCAATACGCAGATGCACTGACCACTACGCCACCCTGGTACAGCGAGTTTTGCGCAACTCCACGGACTACCCCAGCACACCTCCCCCCTCAGTCCAAATCCCCACGTATGTGGAACCATATAGTTTAACTTCATTAAAGCACCTGTGCCTGAGTTTCAGGCAGTGTCCCTCGTTTCGTTCGACACTGAGGTGCTGTTCCAATACAGTTGGAAAGCCTCCGCAGTGCTGTTCGAGTTTTGGGGGAACAGCATTTGGTATGAGGCATGAAAGGGATTTTGGATGGGGAGGTAGGCGTACAATATGCCACAATTCTACATCTACATCTACATCTACATTTATACTCCGCAAGTCACCCAACGGTGTGTGGCGGAGGGCACTTTACGTGCCACTGTCATTACCTCCCTTTCCTGTTCCAGTCGCGTATGGTTCGCGGGAAGAACGACTGTCTGAAAGCCTCTGTGCACGCTCTAATATCTCTAATTTTACATTCGTGATCTCCTCGGGAGGTATAAGTAGGGGGAAGCAATATATTCGATACCTCATCCAGAAACGCACCCTCTCGAAACCTGGCGAGCAAGCTACACCGCGATGCAGAGCGCCTCTCTTGCAGAGTCTGCCACTTGAGTTTGTTAAACATCTCCGTAACGCTATCACGGTTACCAAATAACCCTGTGACGAAACGCGCCGCTCTTCTTTGGATCTTCTCTATCTCCTCCGTCAACCCGATCTGGTGCGGATCCCACACTGATGAGCAATACTCAAGTATAGGGCGAACGAGTGTTTTGTAAGCCACCTCCTTTGTTGATGGACTACATTTTCTAAGGACTCTCCCAATGAATCTCAACCTGGTACCCGCCTTACCAACAATTAATTTTATATGAACATTCCACTTCAAATCGTTCCGCACGCATACTCCCAGATATTTTACAGAAGTAACTGCTACCAGTGTTTGTTCCGCTATCATATAATCATACAATAAAGGATCCTTCTTTCTATGTATTCTCAATACATTACATTTGTCTATGTTAAGGGTTAGTTGCCACTCCCTGCACCAAGTGCCTATCCGCTGCAGATCTTCCTGCATTTCGCTACAATTTTCTAATGCTGCAACTTCTCTGTATACTACAGCATCATCCGCGAAAAGCCGCATGGAACTTCCGACACTATCTACTAGGTCATTTATATATATTGTGAAAAGCAATGGTCCCATAACACTCCCCTGTGGCACGCCAGAGGTTACTTTAACGTCTGTAGAAGTCTCTCCGTTGATAACAACATGCTGTGTTCTGTTTGCTAAAAACTCTTCAATCCAGCCACACAGCTGGTCTGATATTCCGTAGGCTCTTACTTTGTTTATCAGGCGACAGTGCGGAACTGTATCGAACGCCTTCCGGAAGTCAAGAAAAATAGCATCTACCTGGGAGCCTGTATCTAATATTTTCTGGGTCTCATGAACAAATAGAGCGAGTTGGGTCTCGCACGATCGCTGTTTCCGGAATCCATGTTGATTCCTACATAGTAGATTCTGAGTTTGCAAAAACCTCCGATTAAAAAATAATTTTGTTTGTAACGGGAAACAAACCGACGCTTCTCGCCGTCACTGCGCGCCGCATAAAAGACGTAATGGGCAGTTTTTGTTTGGGCTGACTCCAACTACACTTTGAGAAAACTAAATTGGAAATATCTACTGAAATACCACAGATAATGCGCATGACGCGTCTTCGCAGAGATGCCCCGTATAACTTGGGTTTGGTTGTCACAGTGTTCACGGGAACTACACTGTTTCCTTGGTACAGCGGTGGTTTCGGCGCTGTCCTGCGGTCAAGGCGGAAGCGAAACCTTACAGAACGTTATCGAAATGGCATCCATAATCCGTCGCTTGCTCGTACAGACATTATCGAGCAGCAGAAAATGGCAGGTCCAAAATCCTGGAACGCTGTTTCCGGCAACAATTCCCAGTACAATCAAAACATGGTTGCAGTACATCTGCCCGTCCCGCAAAGACGCCCCCTCCCCCTATTGCTCTACCTAGCCACAGCACTGGTCCCCTACGTGTTTGTGGACAAAGGAGTGCCTTGATAGCTTACCGGTTCTACATTCAGTTTTACATGGCAGAGCTCTGGAGAACACGGCCACGTTATACGCCGGGTGTGTATATCTATTCTTCGCCTGTGGACTGAAATGCCCCAGTCGAGAAGAGGAAAGAAAGGACTGAAATTTCAATTTCGAAAAAATGTCCGCTCAAGGAATTGAGACTTTCTCAAACTCTGTGGGATGCACCTTGCAGTCCAGTTGTTACGGCTACACAAAAATGTGACAAACTGGGGTAACAAATACCACCTTGGTTCAGTCGTGGGAGGTTCTCCCATTCACCTATTCGAATGCTGGATTACACTTTGCTCAAAAAGTACAAAATACATCATTCAAAACATATTCTATTCATCTTCGATTAAATCAGTCACCATTAAATAATCGAAAGCATAAAAATGAACCAGTGATCAATTAACATGGTAGATATGAATTTTGTAAGCGAAGAAAGTGTTAACGGTGGCGTCAAAATTGAATAAGTTTATTTCCTGTTTCTGCACTTTGAGGAGTGTAAATGTGTCATTTTTAATTATTTCTGTTGCTACCCAACAGTGTTAACCTAACAATATTGGGGCGTGAATAAAATTATTTTTGTTAGGAACTAGTTGGATACCATGGATTTAATCATAAGAAGGATGTTATGTTACATTTTTGAATGAAAAATATAGCATTCATTTTCATATTAATAATATCAGAAGATGTACTTTGGGTATATTAATGAAAAATCTGCATAGCATTTAAGTATCAAAGTAGTGTACCTTAAAGAAATCGAATGAGTAACTATCAATTGTATAAAAACAGTAAGTTTTATATACTTCTTGTCAAAATTAGTTCTTGGAGGACTATACGTTTTCAAAATCAACGAATCAGTTATACAAAAAATGCCACTCTTAGACTCTTGCCCCCTCTTGAATAAACTTCTGCGGACACGCACGTTTATCGCAGAACGAAATCTGACAGTACCGCTGCCTGTTCCGAGTTCAGCACGAACTTTAGAGAAGCATCCCAAGTAGTTATAGAAGTGATGCGCATGTCGTTCCAGATGTTAATATGGCTCAAGGAACTGATCTGTCCAAGAAATGTTTACGATGGCATAACACCTATTATTTACCTTAAACACAAAATTTTCAGTCCGTAAAATCCTCTCTCCACACAGTGATACACACAAAGAAACATTATCTGCAGTATAAGAAGGCTTATTCTGCTGAGTTAATTGAAAGTACCTCTGTCTTTCTTTCATTTCTCTCTACCTTTCAAGAGGAAGTATTAATATTTTGTTTTCATGAGACGTCCGGTGGTTAACAATGAAGAGAAAAGCGTGTAGCCAACTCTTACGTGTTTGTTTGCAGCAGTTATGACGTGCCATGCGAGGCCGCTGATCATGTCCTTCCCACGTCGGTCTCCACCTTCCCAATGTGCCGTTCGTTGCACCGGTAATTCCCTCGTGAACGTCTGGCAATTCCAGACAGGCGTGCAAGGCGTCAAAAGGATGCGTGGTTTCTGCAGCTGACACTGATCCTTCTCGCGACTTTTAGTCGACATGACCAGCTGAGGAATCGCTGGTTGAGGAAATGAGGGTTGCACTCGAGAGACGCTGGATTGCGGAATGACGATAAGTCATATTTTCCCCAAATGCCGCTAGGAGGTCTTAGTGAATTGGAAAGTGATGAGTACGAGTCCTTGTTAGCGAGCGAGGGATGATGGCGTGTTCTGTGACTTCAGGATGGGCGTTTAAACAGTTTAGAGAAGAAAATTCGAGCTTACCGAGTGCCGTAGCATATTTATAGTTGGGTTCATGAACTGCTTGCATATAAAACTCAACACGTCGACCCGAACGGAATAAATCAGAGATATGTGAGGGATTTAGATTAGGAAATGAGACACTTAAAGTAGTAAAGGAGTTTTGCTATTTGGGGAGCAAAATAACTGATGATGGTCGAAGTAGAGAGGATATAAAATGTAGACTGGCAATGGCAAGGAAAGCGTTTCTGAAAAAGAGAAATTTGTTAACATCGAGTATAGATTTAAGTGTCAGAAAGTCATTTCTGAAAGTATTTGTATGGAGTGTAGCCATGTATGGAAGTGAAACATGGACGATAAATAGATTGGACAAGAAGAGAATAGAAGCTTTCGAAATGTGGTGCTACAGAAGATGCTGAAGATTAGATGGGTAGATCACATAACTAATGAGGAGGTATTGAATAGAACTGAGGAGAAGAGGAGCTTGTGGCACAACTTGACTATAAGAAGAGATCGGTTGGTAGGACATGTTGTGAGGCATCAAGGGATCACAAATTTAGTATTGGAGGGCAGCGTGGAGGGTAAAAATCGTAGAGGGAGACCAAGAGATGAATACACTAAACAGATTCAGAAGGATGTAGGGTGCAGTACGTACTGGAAGATGAAGCAGCTTGCACAGGATAGAGTAGCATGGAGAGCTGCATAAAACCAGTCTCAGGACTGAAGACCACAACAACAACAACAGGTGAAATCTGGCACCGTCCACTGTTTGCATGGCGGTATGAACTCCACGCTCTCACTTGACAAGCCGCACGTGAGTGAACAGTACGTCTATCGAGAAGAGGGGCCGTGCACTGATGCTGAAACTGTTTTATGTGAACAGCAGCAATTACAGTGCTGCATTGGGAGAGTATCGCCGACTATAAAGTCTGAGGAGAAGATCGACTGCATTAAAAAAGATGACAATGAAGATGATAATGAAATTTGAGAAGGCGGATGAGCTTGGTGCGGCACCTAGAAGAGGAAGGCGTCCTATCAGGTGAAATTTATTGACAAGGTTGCTGTCGTTATAACTGATCGTGCGTCCCTCGCGTAGTTCTAGTGTTCCCGCAGTGTCACAAAATTGTCCATCCTAAGGTCAAGAGTATGGAACGTTTTGAGGGCTATTTTACACTGGTATCAGTACAATATCCAGACGGGGCAGCAACGTTCTCAAATTGCTCTTCGGTTCCTGGCATGGATCGAAGTTGATGACATACGGCCGGGCAATATTCTGTGAAGTGACAAGACACATTTTATCCTATAGGGTGCAGTGAATATATAGAACCGCCGAATCTGAAGGAGTGTTAAACCGCGTGTTGTGCACAAAGAGGCATTGTACGTGACTGTGTGGTATGGACTTACAAGCACCTTTATTCTCGGTCCGTTCTTCTACGAAGAGAATACACCCATAGCACCTGCTGGTGTACCATGACGTCTGCGCGTTATCGAGACCTCCTTGTATAACATGTAAGGCCTGCTTTGGAAGAACGCAACTGTTTGGAAACCACTGTTTCTATGCAAAATGAGGCAACATCTCATGTCTCTCGGCCAGTGAAAGATCTGCTTAATGCAGGCTTCCACGAACGTGTTATCTCCAGAGGTTTTCCAGATGCATGGCCTGCAAGAGCACTTGACCTGAATCCATGTCAGTTTTGGCGCTGAGGTTGAACATGTTTCCCATGGACACATTCTGTCTCTACCAGGTCCGAAGGCCAGTATACAGGAGCACGTTAGCACGTTGCTCACGCACCTCCCCGTTCAGCTAAGTCAGTTCCCGAGTTTTGCTCCAAAAATTGAATGCTTTTCTGCCATCATGTCATGTCTCAACATCGACCCATGCTACTACGCTGACCTACATTTACATCTACATCTACATATTACTCTGCATTTCACAATTAAGTGCCTGGCGGCTCATCGGACCAACTTCAAGCTACTTCTCTACCATTCCACAGCGCGCGGGAAAAACAAACACTTCAATCTTCCCGTGCACGGTCTCGTTGCTCTTATTTTATTATGATGATAGTTTCTCCCTATGTAGGTGGACGTCAACAAAGTATTTTAACACTCCCAGGAGAAAGTTGGCGATTGAAATTTCATAAGCAGATCCTGCCGCAGTCCCAGACCGGTGAGCAATATTTAAGAATCGATCGAACATCTTTTAGATTAGATTAGTACTTGTTCCACAGATCATGAATACGACACTTCGTAATGATGTGGAACGTGTCAGGTTAATAAAAGGTGTATATACAAGATATTACATTACACAAAATATTACATGACACTTAATATTTTAAAATTTTTGTTTTGTTGGGGTTGGGGAAATTACCCACTTACTATATCCAAAAATTCATCTAATGATTAGAAGGAATTGCCATTAAGAAATTCTTTTAATTTCCTTTTAAATGCTATACGGCTATCTGTCAGATTTTTGATGCTATTAGGTAAGTGACCAAAGACTTTTGTGGCAGCATAATTTACCCCCTTCTGAGCCAAAGCTAGATTTAAACTTGAGTAGTGAAGATCATCTTTTTTCCTAGTGTTATAGCCATGTACACTATTATTACTTTTGAATTCGTTCGGATTGTTAATAACAAATTTCATAAGTGAATATTTATATTGTGAGGCTACAGTGAAGATTTCTAGCTCTTTAAATAAGTGCCTGCAGGGTGATCTTGGATGAGCTCCAGCAATTATTCTGATTACACGCTTTTGTGCAATGAATACTCTTTTACTCAATGATGAGTTACCCCAGAATATGATGCCATACGAAAGCAGAGAATGAAAATAGGCGTGGTAAGCTAATTTACTGAGATGTATATCGCCAAAATTTGCAATGACCCTAATAGCACAAGCAGCTCAACTCAAACGTTTCAGGAGCTCCTCAGTGTGTTTTTTCCAGTTCAACCCCTCATCATTGCATACACCTAGAAATTTTGAATATTCTACCTTAGCTACCGATTTCTGGTCGAAGTCTACATTTATTAATGGTGTCATTCCATTTACTGTGTGGAACTGTATATACTGTGTTTAGTCAAACTTTAATGAGAGCCCATTTGCAGAGAACCACTTAATGATTTTCTGAAAAACATCGTTTACAATTTCACCAGTTAATTCTTGTCTGTTGGGTGTGATAGCTATACTTGTATCATCGGCAAAAAGTACCAGCTTTGCATCTTCGTGAATATAGAATGGCAAGTAATTAATATATATATTACGAACAGCAGAGGACCCAAGACCGAACCTTGCGGCAACTCATTCTTGATTGTTCCCGTTTGAGAAATCACCAGTTTTTTTGCATATTATGTAAACTGCTTATTTCAACTTTCTGCACTTTTCCAGTTAGGTATGAGTTAAACCATTTGAGCACTGTCCCATTCATACCACAGTACTTGAGCTTATATAGAAGTATTCCATGATTTACACAATCAAAAGCCTTTGAGAGATCACAAAAAATGACAACGGGTGACTTCCGGTTACTCAGAGCATTTAATATTTCATTAGTGAAAGTATGTATAGCATTTTCCGTTGAAAAACCCTTCTGGAAACCAAACTGACTTCTTTCGTGGACGAATCACACTTTCTGAAGATTTTTCCAATGCAGCTCAGCTTAGTATCTGCTTCTCCTACAATTTGTTTTATATGTTCATTCCGCTTTAAGTACGTCCGGATGGTTACTCCTTGATATTTTACGGTTTCTAGTGATATGTCGCCAATAACGTAATCGAAATAGTGGATCTTTTCACCTGTTTTGCTCAGTACGATACATGTATTTACGTTCAGGGTGTATTGCCGATCTCTGCACCAAACGTCGACCCTCTGCAGGTCTCCCTGCAATTGGCTATTGCCTTCTGTCGTTGCTAAAGTCCTACAGACAACTGCATCGTCTGAAACGGCTTCAAGTAGCTTCCGATGCTGTCCACGAGATCATTTATATACTGAGTCGTTATAATTAAAGAAATTCTGCTCACAGAGGTCCAGAGTGGGCTGTCACTATCGTATGGCAGCAAAACTTGGTAGATGTGCTAATGCGTTCGTGCATTTGCAAATTTGGTCCTAATTTTTTTCAGTGTAAATCGGTTGCGCACTAACGCATTAGCATATCTACCAAGTTTTATTGCCATACGATAATTAGGGCTCACGCTGGACCTCTGGGAGTAGCGACACTTTAATTATAACTGCTCAGTATATAAAGCGGCACGTAGTGAAATTGCGTGCTTATGGAATATCGTCTCAGTTATGTGACTGGATCTGTGATTTCCTGTCAGAGAGGTCACAGCAATTGAGAGAAAGTCATCGAGTAAAACAGAAGTGATTTCTGGCGTTCCCCAAGGTAGTGTTATAGGCCATTTGCTATTCCTTATCTACATAAACGATTTGGGAGACAATCTGAGCAGCCGTCTTAGGTTGGTTGCAGACGAGGCTGTCGTTTATCGACTAATAAAGTCATCAGAAGATCAAAACAAATTGCAAAACGATTTAGAAAAGATATCTGAATGGTGCGAAAATTAGCAGTTGACCCCAAATAATGAAAAGTGTGAGGTCATCCACATGAGTGCTAAAAGGAATTCGTTAAACTTCGGGTACACGATAAATCAGTCTAATCTAAAAGCCGTAAATTCAACTAAATACCTAGATATTGCAATTACGAACAACTTAAATTGGAAGGAACACATAGAAAATGTTGTGGGGAAGGCTAACGGAAGACTGCGTTTTATTGGCAGGAAACTTAGAAAATGTAACTAAGGAGACTGTCTACACTATACTTGTCCGTCTTCTTTTAGAATACTGCTGCGTGGTGTGGGATCCTTACCAGATAGGACTGACGGAGTACATCGAAGAAGTTCAAAGAATGGCAGCACGTTTCGTATTATCGCGAAATATGGGAGAGAGTGTGATAGTAATAATACAGGATTTGGGCTGGCCATCATTAAAAGAAAGGCGTTTTTCGTTGCGACGGAATCTTCTCACGAAATTCCAGTCACCAACTTTCTCCTCCGAATGCGAAAATATTTTGTTGACACCGACCTACATAGGGAGAATCGATCACCACGATAAAATAAGGGAAATCAGAGCTCGTACGGAAACATACAAGTGATCGTTCTTTCCACGCGCTATACGAGATTGGAATAATAGAGAATTGTGAAGGTGGTTCGATGAACCCTCTACCAGGCACTTAAATGTGATTTGCAGAGTATCCATGTAGATGTAGAAATGATGTCCTCTACAGCATCGGACGCTCCTTGAGGCTACTTGAGTTGTCTGTACAACAGAAGGCAATAGCCAGTTGCAGGGAGACCTGCAAGCCGGCTGTTATGGCCGAGCGGTTCTTGGCGCTTCAGTCCGAAACAGCGCTGCTGCTACGGTCACAGGTTCGAATGCTGCCTTGGGCATGGATGTGTGTGCTGTCCTTAGGTTAATTAGGTTTAAGTAGTTCTAAGTCTAGGGGACTGATGACGTCGGATGTTAAGTCCCATAGTGCTCAGAGACATTTGAACCATTTTTGGAGACCTGCAAAGGATCGACGTTTGGTGCAGAGATGGGCAGTAGGCCCTGAACGTAAATAAGTTTATCGTACTGAGAAAAACAGGAGAAAAGTTTTGTGGCGGCGTTCGTAGCGACAAACACTTCGCTGTAGAAACGGCTTACGAAGTCACCGCCACACTTTTAATAGCGGGCCGACCGGTCCGCTGGAACAGTGAACAGAAAGATGGAAACCCAAACACTCTGATTAAATAAAAGTCGGTACTTATCTTTATTGACGAAAATACAGAAACACAGTAGTGAACTCCGTGTCTACAGAAATCTGTCTAGTTCGAGTCGGAGCGGCTAGGTCAGCGTCGGCTGACGACAAACAACAACTCTGCTGCGATGAACACACAACTGACTAGCAAGGACACAAATCGGTGGCGAGTATACAACTGAGCGGCGAATACAGAACTGTCCTAGCGCTCGCGACTCAAGCGCTTAAGAAGCCAGAAGCCAGCGGTGGCGCGCGCAGACTTGCGGCGATTTCCTGTATCGCTGGCGCTGCTTATGCGGACGGCGTCCGGACTTTGATGCTGCCAACCTTTTGGCAGCGGGCTCGGTTGGCATTACTGGCTAGGATATAACAAAAAGATCCACTATGTTCGATTACATTATTGGCGACACTTCGCCAGAGATCGGAAAATACCAAGGAGTAACCATTCGGAGCTAGTGAAAGTGGAATGAACATATAAAACAAATTGTAAGTGAAGCAGATACCAGGCTGAGATGCGTTGAAAGAACGTTAAGAAAATGTGATTCGTCCACGAAAGAAGTGGCTTACAAAAGATTTGTTCCATCGATTCTTAAATATTGCCCATCAGTCTGGGACTCTTACCAAGTTAGAGTAATAGAAGAGGTAGATGAGATTCAACCAAGAGCGAAGCGTTTCTTCACGTGATCGTTTAGTGATCAAATTTTAGTCGGTGCGAGAGCGTTACGGATATGCTACACAAAGTGCAGAAGCAAACGCTGCAAGAGAAGTGTTGTGCATGACGGAGAGGTTTACTGTGTAAATTCCGAGAACGTTCGTTTTAAGAAGAGTTGCGCAACATATTACTTCCTCCCACATACTTCTCGCAAAATGACCACAGCGGGAAGAAATTAGAACTAATTCAGCGACATACCGATCTTCATTCTTCCCACGCGCCCTTCGCAAAATGGAACAAGGAAAGGGGCGACGGGGTGATATATTGGTATAAGTAGTACCTTCCGCCAGTAGTTCGTGGAGCAATGACCTCAGAAGGTAGAGGAAAGTGCATGCGGAGCTTGTTGGACAGCAGCCATGCCCTTGACACGTGTACTGTGGCCCGGTCTCGCAGCTGTCCCCTCTGGGAGTGACGTGAGGCAGAAGTCGGATGGGTAATGTCAAATGCAAGCAGCAGACAGATGAAAAGGGCACCTCGCACATGTGAGACTTTGCATGTCTTTCGGCCGATCCAAGTGACACATGTCTACTGCTGATTCTTTTCCTTGTGGAGGCTACGTAGCTTCTTAATTGACGAGTCATTTGGTAACAAGGATATATCTGAAGACGGATTGTTTCAAATTTGAAACTGGTAATATTAGACAAAAACTGCGATATGTACTGCTAAACAAAACCAATTGACGCGTTTCTCTCGTGGGCGGGCTGTCTCGCCGACTGATGGCATATCATCCACACTTGTTTCTTCGCCTACGCTTGCGCGCTAGGAGTCTTTTCCTTCAACTGCAATTCTATTCCGGCCAACTTGATTCATTTTAATCAACCCTGGGTTAGCTACTTCGAGAAAGCCATAACCGTTTTCCGTGCATATCCTTAACTTCTCCAATGGCTTCGGTGCCGACGGAATGTAAACTGTAACCATCCTTCCTTTCGTTTAGATTTCTAGTTTCTAGCATAGGCTAACTTATGAAAAGTCGCCGCCGACATCAGAGACTGACAGCCTATTGAAGGGCGCTTTTCGAAGTTACCGACACATCACTGACTTTATACGTTTGTGAAATCTGTGCTAGCTACTATATCTGTGTAAAACTGTAAGTTATTGCAGATGAGCACGAAAAACAGTCCTGTCTTGCTCGAATACAGCTTAAGTGGTGTGGTGCTTGATGCAGCGACGTCGATTAGGTATCTAGGCGTAACGATGCAAAGCGATATGAAATGGAACAAGCATGAATGGACGGTAGTAGCGAAGGCGAATTATTGACTTCGGTTTATTGGGAGAATTTTAGAAAAGTTTAGCTCATCTACAAAGCAGCCCGCGAATAGAACACTCTTGTGGTCCACTCTTGACTACTATTCGAGTGTTTAGGGCCCCCAACAGATCGGATTGAAGGAAGACGTCGAAGCAATTCAGAGGCGTGCTGCTATATTTGTTATCGGTAGGTTCGATCAACGCGCGAGTATTACGGAAGCGCTCCGTGAACTCAAATGGGAATCCCTAGAGGGAAGACGACGCTCTTTTCACGCGAACACTACTGAAATAGTTTAGAGAACCGGCATTTGCCACAGACTGCAGAACGATTCTGGTGCCACTATGCACATATTGAGTAAGGACCGCGTAGACAAGGTATGAGAAATCAGAAGTCGTACCGAAGCATATAGACTGTCATCGTTTTTCCACCCCTCCAAATGCAACTGGAACAAGATAGGGAATGACAAGCAATGGTACAAGGTACCCTTCGACATGCACCGCTTGTTGACTTGAAAGATTGTATCCAGACATAGATATGTATACATCGAACCTGCGTACTTTCTGCATGGAGGAACTACCTTTAACTGCTCTTCTCAGACAGGCAAAATTTTCATTCTTACTGTATAGATTACGGAGATGAATTTGTAAATGAGCAAATAATACAAATGGTTCAAATGAATCTGAGCACCATGGGACTTAACTGCTGAGGTCATCAGTCCCCTAGAACATAGAACTACTTAAACCTAACTAACCTTAGGACATCACACACATCCATGCCCGAGGCAGGAATCGAACCCGCGACCGTAGCGGTCGCGCGGTTCCAGACTGTAGCACCTAGAACCGCTCGTCCACTCCGGCCGGCAGCAAATAATACAAAAAGACTACAAACAGTATATACAGATCAGCCAGAACATTATGAACACCGACCTATATCGATATAAACCCGTCCAGGCGATAGCTGCGTCACCTGGCGAGGAATGACTGTTACTCAGACACACGCTTGGTGAATGAAGCATCATCAGTGAGCGTACTGTCCGTGTGTAGTGGGTAAGGCGCGCGATATGTCCGAATCTGACCGAGGACACATATGGGCGGCCAGCAGGCTCGGCAATAACATTTCGGAAACTGCACGACTTGTCGGGTGTTCGAGGAATGCAGTGGTGAGTGTCTTCAACCGTGTCGAAACGAAGGCGAAACTACGTCCAGACGTCGTGCGGTTGGGCGGCCAGCCCTCATTACAGATGTCGGACGTCCTAGGCTGGGCTGACTGGTAAAACAGGTAAGGTGGTGAACTGTAGCGGAACTAACATCATACTTTAAACCTGGGCCAAGTACAAGTGTGTCTGAACACACAGTGCACCGAACACTTCTGGCGATGGGCCTCCGCAGCGGACGACCCATCCATGTGGCAATGTTCACACTACGACATCGCCAACTACGGCTGGCATGGGCACGTGACCGTCAGCACTGGACGTTGGCGCAGTGGCAAAGCGTTGCATGGTCTGGTGAATCCCGAACCTTCTTCATCACGTTGACGAGAGAGCGCGAATCCGTTGTCTTCTAGGGGAACAGCTCCTTGACACCTGTGCTGTAGAACGGAGACAAGTTGCCGGCGGCTCCATTATACTCTGGCGAACATTCACGAGGGCATCCATGGGTGCAGTGGAGCTCGTGCAAGGAACCATGACGGTCAAGGAGCATCACACACTGGTTGCAGACCACGTGAACCCCTTCACGACGATCATGTTTCCCTGACGGCAGTGGCAATTTCCAACAAGATAATGCGCCAAGTGACAAGGCCAGGAGTGTGATGGAGTGGTTCGAGGAACACAATGGCGAGTTCCAGTTGATGTGCTGTGCTGGCTCTCAACTTGCCAGATCTGAATCCGATCGAACACATCTGGGATGTGATTCAACATGGCGTCAGAACTCATCACCCACCTTCACGGAAGTTACTTATGGAAGACGGCCAAGGTCCTGATGTTCAGGAAGCCGGGGAGAGACCACAGCCTCCCACAAAATTACCGACCCATCAGCCTTCTGAGCTCGCTCAGTAAGAGTGTTGAGAAGGTGATTCTCAAACGCATCACCTAGGTACTGCATAACAAATGACATCCTGAGACCGGAGCAATTCGGCTTCAGGAATCACCACTCCACAACACAACAACTCTTACGGGTCGTTGAACATATAACACATGGCTTCAACATAAACAAAGCTACAGGGATGGTGTTCCTAGACATCGAAAAGGCTTTCGGCCGTCTGTGGCACAACGGCCTCATTCGCAAACTCAGCGACGCGGGATTCTCCGACGGGCTGGTGCGTTTAATACACTCATACCTCACAGACAGGAGTTTCAACACTGATGTGCAGGGAAAACAATCAACACGACACGGTATACACGCGGGAGTACCCCAGGGAAGCATCCTAGGGCCCCTACTGTTTAACCTCTACATAAACGATCTCCCAACCACACACAACACAACGATGGCCATCTATGCGGATGACACAGCCATCCTCGCGCAAATTTTGAAACCATCAAACATTACGTCACGCTTACAGACTGCACTCAGAGTGGCTGAGCCTTGGTTGGAGGAATGGCGTGTTAGAGTAAACGTCGACAAGTGCGAAGCCGTTCTGTTCACTAGAAGACCGAAGCAACTGCACAAACACCGATACTGCAGACCAATAACTCTGCATGCACGCCCAATAGGTTTCCGTGAGAAAGTCAAATACCTCGGTGTCTGGCTGGACCGGAAATTACTCTGGGGGGGGGGGGGGGGGGGACCACATACAACACATGACCAACCGAGCTAGCGCGAGGCTCAGACAGCTCTACCCTGTGCTCAACAGGCGTAGCACACTGAACAGAAGGGTGTCGATGTCCGTGGACATGACACTTACGCGACCCTTGATGTACGCATCTCCTGTGTGGGGATACGCTGAGCCTACACGCCTGCGCCGTCTGCAGCTCATACAAAACAAAGTACTCAAAATCATAAGCAATGCTCCACGATACACACGCATCGCGGACCTTCACCGGGAATACCGACTTGAGACTCTGGCGGAGGTAATCCACAAACTCACCACAAGACTATACATAAACTCCAGACATTCGCAGAACCCGTTTATTCTGAATCTGGGGAACTACGACCACAACCATAGATGGAAACATAAAAGACCAAAAGACATACTTGTAAGGACCTAACACCTATGGCCAAGCACACGCAAACACAACGGTACAGGTGAGCCCCTGTTAATCAGACGCCATTACTGGATATCCAGCTGGAATACACTGCCGAATAACTGGCACCACTCAGGGAAGCCGTACCGTACACTGGATGCAGACAAGCTCCACACATCCCCCACACAGTGGGATGATCTATGGCCGATCTCCCACTACTATATAACGATCTTGATTGTTCCAGGAATGTAGCGGCTGCAGCAACTGGGATACATCGCCATCGCTTGCCACGGTAATGATGGATGATACCCATAGTAATAAATCCAACCTTGCATGAACTATCGCAGCTAGTAAGCCACTACTGCTCTTACTACCCATCCCACTGTCGCAGAAGTTTTTTTCCCGCGGCACGAGCCTTGGCACTTTTTTTCCTCTGCTCTTCAAATCGCTACCCTCACTCGCGTTTCGTCCACTATCTATCACCCGATGGACCGTGTTAATGCGTAGTCTTACCCAGACGCACGGGTAACATCACAGCCCAGCATCCTGTGATCCACTTACTAGATAACTGACATGTTGACGGAGGTGACAGTAGAACTTTTGGTTTGGTCACCACGTTGGTGCGGGCGTGGAGGGGCCGCATCTCTATGTTAGGTAATTAGATGACCTGTGTGAGTCGATGTGGTGCCAACTCTCTCAAGCGATCTACCGAGACCTCACTGCTTCGATGCCACGACGGGTCGCTGCTGTTATCTGTGCCAAAAGTGGACATACGGGCTGTTAGGTAGGTGGTCATGATGCTCTGTCTGATCAGTGTGTTTTCCTTTTATTTTTGAGTTAGAAATACATTGCAGACTTTCTGGCCAAAGCCAGGGTGTAGATTACGCTACTGACCATGGTGATGATGGTCTTGATGGCCTCGGCGGTGGCGGTCTCGCTGCTGGCGGCGCCTACGAGCGCGCTGCCCAAGTACTTGAGGGTGAACGTGGCCGCCTCTGCCGGGTCGCCCTCCAGCTCCTTGCAGTTGGCCAGCGCCCACTCCTCGCACAGTTCTGCAACAACACAAAAGCGCGCTCGTTAACCAACATTTTGCTATCGCAACGTTTTTGCTAAAGGCCTAGGCATCGAGACAAGTCGCCTTCAGAACAAGCAAGCGAGTCATTTAGAAGCAAAGAGCAACCGGGTATACCGGCAAATTGTTAGGCAGCAAACAGACCGATACAACTGCTGTAGCGACGCGTACCAGCGTATGAAAACACGTCGAATGAAGCACGCGCTGGTCATAATGGTGCAGTCGCCTAGGTCTCTGAACAGATAACTACGCGAATACCCTAAAAACAGTTCCCAGTTAAGAAACCAAGAGCCAGGGAAAGTCTCAAAAGGAACCCCTTGAGTGCGAGGTTGCAAAGGGACAATGACGCCCCACATGCTGTCTATCGCTCAACCAAAATATTGGCTGCTAATGGCAATAGGGGCGGGACTGGGGGCATCCAGTGATGAGCACAGCATGAGGCTATGGAGCACAGTTGAACTGCTTAGTCGACAAGTAACTCACTACAGTGTTACAGTGCTAGTGCTGTTGATACAAAGCAGAGCAATAGCAACGATAAGCTAAGCAAACATTGTATTATATCTACAACAGTTGTCGATGTTGACATTTCATCAGAAAGCCACCCGAGGTATTTCGCAGAGTGAGAAAGAAATGGCAGATGAGCTAGCTGCTTCAGTGGAATGTATGGCGTACACGCTCGGCTATGCGGACAATGTACATGAGGAGTACAATAATGACGATACGTGCTTAACAAGTGAAAGTGATATTGAAACAGTTGTCAAGCCATGTAGTTCATCATCCTTATCGGACGGGCAGCCACAGATGTCGTCTCCAATGGAACGTAGTAAAAGACAATCATTGTCCAAGGAGCAGATACTGAACATAATTACCTACATTGAAGATCAACCGCAGCATATTAAAAAAAATAAAAAACCATTATGAACAGATTTCGAATAAATCCGCAGCAGTATGAACGTGTAGTGCATAATAAAGCCTACGGCATTCAAGACAGGACAAGGCGCACTTGTTACAAAAACTGGTATTTGCGCGTTTCAGATATGCTCGATACCGCTTACAGGATGTGCACGATAGTGATCCACTACGTTATGCACACCAAACTGAACGCGACATATATTACAATGATTTTAAGTGAAAGCAGTGGATGGTTGCATAACTTCAAACAGTGCTACAGAATTGGAAGACGTAAGATAACTAAATTTCAAACAATTTTTCAACTTGACGGTGCGAGAAAACTGCGAAATCGGCCCGAAAATGTATAGAATAGATAAACTTATCCCATCGTTCAGTAGAGAATTTGTTTTCGACTCCAACCAATCGGGATTAGAAGAAGAAAAGGATATGAAAGGAACCCTGGAAATTAGAAGTACCAAGATAGTTGTATGAAGATCAACTAACGTCAATGCCTTATCCCATTCGTATACAATTATGCCCATTGTTAATCTGGATGGTAAATTGGCTTGAAATTTATTTTTTGTGGTTCGAGAAGTTGGAAGTGTTCAGCCCCTTACGATTCTTTCTCTAGCGCGTGATCTTGCAAAGGCAGCAGAGTATATTTACATCGCAGCAAGCAAGAGTGGGAAAATGGGCTGAAGAGAACTACATCTATGGTATGAGTACTGCTTTTGGCCAATAGCTGGTAAAAATAATTTGCTTCTGCTTTACTCCTGATCTGCGTATAAAAATCATATTCTTCTAGAGCAAACTATCTCTCCGGAAAAGTGTGACATTGCAATTCATACCACCTGGAACCAGTGGACAAATTCAGCCTCTGGATGTTTGTTTTTTCCGTGCTTATAAAACATATTATCGCACTATCTGCAGATACGCCTTACAGGGTAGCCAGTTTCACGATAAGCTCCACGACGGACTGTTTTGCATTCGGTTGCAAGACATCACATTCCAGCAGTTCTCATCATCCTGTTAGGCTGATATGATTCTACTTGAATTATTTAAGAGTGGATACCTAGCTGAACGTCGTGCACGGTTCATAACTCCCGAAGAGTTCGTCTTCGATCTTGACGGTGCGAACCCTTGTGATCACTGTGGCTCGCCATTTTTCATTCGGTGTTCATGGTGCAAGTTATAAGTTTGTTTTGAACATTTCTTGAATGTCGATGAGGTTCATTTTGTGAAGTGTAATACATACATCTCATAGAAGGCTGACCTCAGCACCTCCAAGCACTCATTTTCTGTCGCCATCCTGATGCACATTGTGTCATTAGCCGCTAATATTTTTCCTGTCATAATTGTTAACACAACAATTTCACATGAGCCTTACTAAAAACTGAGCTTGCGACCCCTACACTGAAGGGGTTCCTGTGAGTATTAATAAAAAGACGCCATAATGCCTTAGAAATCAATAACAAATACACTTTCGCAGTAATAAGTGGGGATCGCGTTGTACTCCAATCAACCCCATAAGTTTATGAAAAGGTATAAATAGCAATTCTAAATCGTAATGGTGTCGATCTTAAGGGTCGGTCGATCTGTGGCCCCTGTCGGTAGCAGACAAATACTTGAGGATGTAATTGAAATGTTCAACTTTAAATGGTTCCGTCTATAATATGTGTGCGAGTAAAGTCAAGCGAAGAATTTCGTATTCCGTTTCAGCTGTGTAGTGATGATAACCCTATTATGTTGTGATGTCGACACAATGTATCGGTTCCTGGAATTGTAAAAAGAATGGCACCTTCCTCCTGCAACACGTTACTGCGGATGAATATTCTAACTCTGTTTAGTTGTTCCCGGCAGTAGTTGCAGATGGAAGTCTGCGCTGGGAAAACTTCCAGAGTAAACCCTAACAGCCTGCACTCAGTGGTTCACTAATAGTTGGGAGAGATGCCTGCTTACCTTATCTTCTTTGTCTTGTCAATATACACTCCTGGAAATGGAAAAAAGAACACATTGACACCGGTGTGTCAGACCCACCATACTTGCTCCGGACACTGCGAGAGGGCAGTACAAGCAATGATCACACGCACGGCACAGCGGACACACCAGGAACCGCGGTGTTGGCCGTCGAATGGCGCTAGCTGCGCAGCATTTGTGCACCGCCGCCGTCAGTGTCAGCCAGTTTGCCGTGGCATACGGAGCTCCATCGCAGTCTTTAGCACTGGTAGCATGCCGCGACAGCGTGGACGTGAACCGTATGTGCAGTTGACGGACTTTGAGCGAGGGCGTATAGTGGGCATGCGGGAGGCCGGGTGGACGTACCGCCGAATTGCTCAACACGTGGGGCGTGAGGTCTCCACAGTACATCGATGTTGTCGCCAGTGGTCGGCGGAAGGTGCACGTGCCCGTCGACCTGGGACCGGACCGCAGCGACGCACGGATGCACGCCAAGACCGTAGGATCCTACGCTGTGCCGTAGGGGACCGCACCGCCACTTCCCAGCAAATCAGGGACACTGTTGCTCCTGGGGTATCGGCGAGGACCATTCGCAACCGTCTCCATGAAGCTGGGCTACGGTCCTGCACACCGTTAGGCCGTCTTCCGCTCACGCCCCAACATCGTGCAGCCCGCCTCCAGTGGTGTCGCGACAGGCGTGAATGGAGGGACGAATGGAGACGTGTCGTCTTCAGCGATGAGAGTCGCTTCTGCCTTGGTGCCAATGATGGTCGTATGCGTGTTTGGCGGCCTGCCGGTGAGCGCCACAATCAGGACTGCATACGACCGAGGCACACAGGGCCAACACCCGGCATCATGGTGTGGGGAGCGATCTCCTACACTGGCCGTACACCACTGGTGATCGTCGAGGGGACACTGAATAGTGCACAGTGCATCCAAACCGTCATCGAACCCATCGTTCTACCATTCCTAGACCGGCAAGGGAACTTGCTGTTCCAACAGGACAATGCACGTCCGCATGTATCCCGTGGCACCCAACGTGCTCTAGAAGGTGTAAGTCAACTACCCTGGCCAGCAAGATCTCCGGATCTGTCCCCCATTGAGCATGTTTGGGACTGGATGAAGCGTCGTCTCACGCGGTCTGCACGTCCAGCACGAACGCTGGTCCAACTGAGGCGCCAGGTGGAAATGGCATGGCAAGCCGTTCCACAGGACTACATCCAGCATCTCTACGATCGTCTCCATGGGAGAATAGCAGCCTGCATTGCTGCGAAAGGTGGATATACACTGTGCTAGTGCCGACATTGTGCATGCTCTGTTGCCTGTGTCTATGTGCCTGTGGTTCTGTCAGTGTGATCATGTGATGTATCTGACCCCAGGAATGTGTCAATAAAGTTTCCCCTTCCTGGGACAATGAATTCACGGTGTTCTTATTTCAATTTCCAGGAGTGTATATAAACTGAAGTCCCCTGCTCGGTCCTGTCTGTATGTTTGGTGTAACCTCGGGAACTACTGTCAGGTTGTTGATCCAGTATTGATTATTAGATTGATTCATGAGGAGAGCTCGTGTTCACAATTTATAAATATTTCCTGGAAATTGGCTGAGCTATCATGAATTAAAGTCTGTCGCTGCTGTGAAAACGATGAAATTGCTTTCTAGTGGAACAGGCGCCGCAACTCTAGAGAGCAGTAAAGGTTGGGCACTCTTTGGGTAAGGCTCAAATGGCTCTGAGCACTATGGGACTTTCGGTAAGGTCTGGTGGTCTATTGATAAAGCATGAACTTGGAAATTTACATGCTGTGGGATCGAATCCTGCTTTTCAGTCTGTCTTCTAACCCAGCATTCAACTCCAAATAATGTGGAGATTTACCAGAAACGACATGTGGTTTGGATTCCACTTTAAACTGTAGGTCACTTTGCCAGTTTGGGTAAATAGAATAGGGACACGCTAGTCGCCGTAGTGGTGTCCAATGGATAGACCTGTACAGGCCATTGAGCCACACTAAATTACTATTACCATAATTTATACATATCTTCTTCATCTATACATTTTATAAATTAAACTCTCCCGCCACGTTTTTCTATCTGTATGTGGAGGGTCAGCTCAGGAACCATTCTACCGTCTGGGAGGAAGTGTAATGTGTAGGCTGACTCTTCCTGGCACACACACACTCGCCCTTCTAACGGCAAATCTCTCCATGGTGCACAATCACTCTCTTGTGGCTTCTGCCACAATAGTTGGAGGAGCATCCCTGTCTCTCTCTCCTGCCACTAAACAGACCCGTGAAGCGAATTTGTGTGTCCTGTCGCAGGAATGAGCAAAGGTACATGTGTGCAGTGGTGGCTTTAGTAACTCACAACGAGGAGGCGCCAATGTCATGGCTACTCACCAGTTATTGTCCTCCAGCATCGAATTGGTGAGGCGTTTGGTACACCGGGGCCCGTCTATCGGCTGCTACAATCATCGATAGTCGATGGCGGCCTATGTCACTGAAAAGTCGTTGTCCATCCCAGTTGACCCTAGCACTGGCGGCTCTCTCTACATTATAGGAACATAGTGGCCTACCTCATGTTGTCGCCCGAGATGTCCAGGGCTTTCATCGTGACATTACAGGTGCTGCACGAAAACTAAAAGACCTTACTTCCGTATGTCACACACCTATCTGTTTCTTCTCATAGATTATTAATTGATTTAATCACACTCGCACCCGTGGAGGTCTTAGAATAAAGCCAAAAGCCAACGAGAAGTCGTAGACTATCGATGTTATTTTCGTCACAGCCCGTCTTTGCCTTATACATATTTATATTTGACAACGAACTACAGTTTCAAATGTGAAAGCCTTTACTCTATGAAAACAAATAGATGGGTGTGTGACATATGGAAGTTTGGGTAGATCCAGGAAGTGTGCTCGGATGCCTAAGTGATAAGGCGACAGCTTGCGATAATCGGGAAATCCGGGCTCGAATTCCGATCTAGCACAAATTTTTACATGTCCCTTTAGGTAGTACATCTATATCCTCTGAGGTGCGCAGGCGCATGCGCAACGGTGATATTGCATGGACGCCCTCTGTGAGAACGCAAGCCGACGGAGTTAAATTTCAGTTGCCAAAGTAGTAAAATTAACGGCCGCTGGACGTGTCATAATAAAGTTCTCAAAGTAATAAAATTAGCTGTAGCTGGACGTGTCATTAGGCTTAACAATTTGTCTTCCTGAACATATCAGAGGAAGCACCGGATCCCAAGCCGTACCAGGCAGACAGCCGCCCTCACTATTAATAAGATCTTCCACCAAACGTATTCTTGAAAATTCCTTAATAACTGTCTCGTCGTGGCCAAGATTTTCATGACAGAATAATCCATAGTACGTCTTGTGGACATACAGCATTGGGCTATGACTGACTTACTGCGAAGCAAAAGGCGAGTGTGACGCTCATGTTCCATGTATTTTTCATGAACTATGTACGTGGTCGTACCAATGTAGGGTTTACCACATTGGCATGGCATTCTCTAGACCCAACCTTTCGCCTAACCAGATCATCCTCTGCCAAGCCGAGAAGAGCATGCGTTTTTGTAGGTGGCCGGAAGAGTATTTTAACTTGATCTTTCTTAAGGATTTTGCCTAATTTAGATGAAATCTTTTACGTGTAACGACTAGTCCAGCAATATTAATTTGATTGTTTTGACATCCGAATGTTAAATCTGGAGGCCCACAGTTCGACAGACGGCATGCACGCAATATCACCATTAAGCATGTGCCTGGGCGGAATAGAAGGAGCAATATTCCACGCATGACGCTGGACTTGACAAAGGGCGGTCATCGTCTTAAAATGAATGAGTATGAACCACCGCGTCAATTTCCTGTATACAGTCAGGGACGTGCGCCAGTAGTCTCCGGTGTAAACACACCTGAAGATGGCTGAGTAGTTTTGAGCCGAAACATCATGGCAAAATGTCGGCGTCATCTAGGTGCTAGCTGGAACCTCGTGAAATACTCATTACCTGTTCGCAGGTGTTTATTGCTATCGCCTTTGTGAACTGTAGAAACAGTAAGACACTGAAATAGTTTGTGTCTTCCTTGGAGAAATATAGCTGTAGGTGAACGATGGTGTTTCAGTTGTCACACCAAGTGGAAAAAGTAGTACTACACAGAATCTTGAACAGTAGGTCTCTTCATCATTGGCATAACTGAACTGGCGCTAAGGATAAATTTCTACTTTGCCTCTCCCGCTTCCTCCCACCCAACTTCTGAGCCCCTGCCGACATCAGCTCATTTCTTGTTCACTCCTGGGCGTTTCTTGGCCTTAAATTACATTTTACGTGAGACATTATAAGTCTCTAATTTATCAACGATAACGTTGGAAGCTAAAGAAGTGAATTAAAATTTGTGCTGCAGCCGGGACATTTTTTGTTTTTAAATCTCATGTTTGTTCGCTTTCGTTCGTTGCATCTGATCGGGGCGGACGTCGTAAGACAGCCTTTTTTTTAAGTTCGTTGTTGATCGATTAACTCAGTTTTTTTTTATTACAGAGGGCAGCTAACCCTCTGACCGAACACGCTGAGCTACCGCGCCGGCATATAGCTGCACGAACTACTCAAGTCAAATACCCTCCCCAACACAAACTCCAATTCACATCTCCCCTTATATTGTCACTATTACCAGGGCTCTCCGACATTGGAATAGCACCCCAGTATTGGACATAATGGGGAAGTGTTGTACTACATGTGATCGTATAGATCTTAAATTAAATTTTCCGTGATTAATTTAAGATCTATGCCATCACATGTAGTACAACACTTCCCCATTATGTCCAATGCTGGGGTGTTATTCCAATGTCGGAGAGCCCTGGTAATAGTGATAATATAAGGGGAGATGTGAATTGGAGTTTGTGTTGGGGAGGGTATTTGACTTGGGTAGTTCATGCAGCTATGTTGACCATAATGTTGTGGTGGTGTAATGGTCAGCATATCTGCCTAGCCGGCACGGTAGCTCAGCGTGTTCGGTCAAAAGGGTTAACTACCCTCTGTAACAAAAAAACTGAGTGAAAAAAAATAAGCAAGAAGACCCGGGTTCGAGTCCCGGCCGCAGCACAAATTTTAATTCACTTCTTCAGCTTCCAACGTTATCGAGATAAGAATGACATGAAATGAAATGTAAGCACAGAATGGCTTGCCATAAAGGGCAACGAAGCGAGGCGTCTTCTCTGGTTATCGGTGTTCAGTTCGAAATGGGACTCATCACTGAAAATTCTTCTCCAGTCAATGAGATTCCAGGCCGAAGACGTTTGGAGACGTCCTGGACAGTGGTGGGATTCCAACCTGACTGTCGCTTGCCATAAGGCCCGACAACCGTGAGTGATGGTCTGGGATGCTATTTCTTATCATAGCAGGATCCCTTTTGGTCGTGGAGAATGTCAAATCAAACACCTTTCTGCCGTCTAAATTTCCAGTGGACTAGGTTTGAATGTTTGTCTAACAGTTGGGAGGTGACTTTTGAAGTGATCGCTGTCTCAAGTAGAAATCTATGGATACCAGTCACTGAATGTTGGCCCGTATTTTGACTGGGCTGAAGGTGGGAATCTCCCTACACTTCGGTCAGAAAGCCTAAGGATGGCGTGCCGGCCGGGGCGGCCGAGCGGTTCTAGGCGCTACAGTCTGGAGCCGCGCGACCGCTACGGTCGCAGGTTCGAATCCTGCCTCGGGCATGGGTGTGTGTGATGTCCTTAGGTTAGTTAGGTTTAAGTAGTTCTAAGTTCTAGGGGACTGATGACTCCAGAAGTTAAGTCCCATAGTGCTCAGAGCCATTTGAACCATTTGAACCTAAAGATGGCGTAATAAAACGGCGAAACTGGAAGCCCAATAAAATAACAATGTGGAAATTTAGACGTCTGAAACGTGCTTGATTTGATACTCTATACTGAACAGCTTAGGTCCCGCAACCGTCATCTGCGACACCCTTACAGCATAGCGATACGTGTACGATATTCTACGCCCTGTTTGATGCCTTTATGGCAAGCCATCCTGGGCTTACATTTCAGCAAGATAATGACCGCCCGCACACGGCGAGAGTTTCCACTGCTTGTTTTTGTGATTGCCAAACCCTACCTTTGCCAGAAAAGTGGCCAGATCTCTCCCCAACTGAGAAAGTTTGGAGCATTATGGGCAAAGCCTTCTAGCCAGCTCGCGATTTTGACAATCAAACGCACCATTTAGACAAGATTTGGCACGATATCTCTCAGGAGGACATCCAACGACTTTGTTGGCCACAGGTGGACCAACGTGTTGTTGACTTGCTCAGAATGTTTGTCTTGAATAAATCATCCAACTTTTCTGACGTTGTGAAAGATGTTGGTACCTTCTCGGCAGGCCACTGTCGGGGTAATACCTGTCAGGCACCTTCCCCTTCATTTTGTTTTGGCGATTATCATACAATTTCATTCACCCTTGGTGTATCTATATTCTCCCTGACTGATATTAATCTGATGGACTATTAGGGTTAGGGTAAACCACTGATTGATCTCACCGTACTTTCCTGACTTGAGTAGCAGTAGTAGAATTAAACTCGGCTATAGAGACAGAGTTTTAGACGCTGGAGGTGACCATTGCATTCGGGACAGCTTTAGAACTTTCCCCGAGCAGCAAGCGAATTCGAGGATTCTTTTTGTAATCACCGAAGAGGGCCGTGGGCATGGCAGGGCAGTGGGTTATGGACCGCCATTCAGGCGGTCAGCCTCGTTCCGCTGTCCGCAAAGCAAGAGGGTGGGAACGCCGTGGCTGAATGCGAAATGACACTTCTTTAGTAACTGGCGTCGCTGGGCATTCTGGCGCCGGTTCACATTGGGTTCAAGTGACTCTGAGCACTATGGGTCTTAACATCGAAGGTCATCAGTCCCCTAGAACTTAGAACTATTTAAACCTAACTAACCTAAGGACATCACACACACCCATGCCCGAGGCAGGATTCGAACCTGCGACCGTAGCGGTCGCGCGTTTCCGGACTGAAGCGCCTAGAACCGCTCAGCCACCGCGGCTGGCGCCGGTCTAACTGTTTTATTAACGACTGGATGCGGTGTGGGAGCCTGGTCCCCTTATCCCGTGTGCGGGTCCAAGTAAAGCGGCGTCAGGTTGGCGTCCGGTTAATGTGTTTATTACAAGTACAGCATACCCTATGAGACGGGAAGACGAATTTCTCCGGATGTCGCGTTTTTATCTAATATGTTGATTCATCCAACGCGCCCCGCCAAAACGGCGCCCACTAAACCGTTTTATGGACGAGACGGAGCTTCATTTCACTAGGAAGCTTCCCTCATGTTGTGAAATACGCCGGCGGTTTGGGCTACAGGACCTCCAGGCATCGTGTGCTGCTTTTTTCGGAGAATAGGATGTGTACTGCACTGAAGTGATTGGCTGAGGAAGATCGGGTCTCCTTGCTAGGAAACATGATTGGCACGGTAACCACTGCTGGGGCAGGATAGGTTTATTTGAGAACATCCGAGGGAACGGGCTTTTTGGAAGGTTTTGAGCAAAAGGGAGAGACGTGGACTTGCTTTTCGATCGTTGCGGGGTACAGTCGCTAGAGCTCTTCCGTTTCTACGGAAACAGTAGTTAGCTGTAAAGACGTCCGGACACCCGAGCGAAACTTATATTTTCGCGGACATGAGGCAATCACCGGAGGACATGGAGACATCTCCTGCAGTACGACGCTTCAGTAACGCCTGCACCCCGAGAGCGTATCGCTTTTCACCGGCTATATCGGCAACGTTGCGCAGTTTCGGCAAATTCAGAAGCCTATCAATGGTTTTCACGACCATCTTTTTTCATAGCAGCCTTGTTCTCGCAGTAGTCACTCCCAATGCTTAACTACATTATGTCGCGCGAGATCAATCAGTGAAACGATACAGCACAGTGTGCTTGCCTAGATTGCTATCCTTCTACTCACAGTAGCCAGTCTCATCTGCACGTAAATTCCGGGTAGGTTCCCCAAGTCTATTGCCAAGCATCCTGAATTCGTGTTAATGAAAATGGTTCAAATGGCTCTGAGCACTATGAGACTTAACTGCTGTGATCATCAGTCCCCCAGAACTTAGAACTACTTAAACCTAACTAAGCTAAGGACATCAGACACATCCATGCCCGAGGCAGGATTCGAACCTGCGAGCGTAGCGGTCGCGCGGTTCGAGACTGTAGCGCCTAGAACCGCTCGGCCACTCCGGCCGGCCGTGTTAATGAAATGTTACACAGCTGAAGTTTCTGTTTATATGTTTGTTCTCTCTTGACCTTGGTATTAGATAATAAATCTCTTTGTGATACCGTAGGTCCTTGTTATTAATTTTTCAACGACACCCATTCTCATTCCCTACAATGTCATCTATTTTGTTGTGGGTTTGAAGGCATTTAGTTAATTTTATGACAAGTTAGCCAACTCAGGGGTGATCCACATTGGGGCCACTAGTCAGACTTCATTGCGCTATTGATAACCGCGGCACCTCTTGGGTGCGGTGGTTACGACTTTGTAGTCGTTTGGCAGACGGCGACCTGCCGCCACCAGAGGCTAGCTTGCAAATGAAACGTTTTCTTCTGCAAACATCACAGCTGCTGATTTCCATCCCATTCGGGTAATTCCTTCGAGGTGTCTTCTCTTTTTCTTTTCTTTCTTTTTCTGAGTGTATTTTGAAAATTTGTTTTGGTCCGTAACACGGAAAAATATATTATTATCTTCTTGGATCACTGGGGAAAATATGCTGCGATTATGCCACAACTCGTGGTCATTTTAATTTATTTCTATTTCAGTTCTTTATCTAATATGTTCATTCATCCAACAGTGATGCACTGCGTTGTCGGAGAAGAAATGTAGAAGTGTAAGGAACAAAGTTGGATGCCTCTAGTCCGCCCCCAGGTTCACCGTAGATTTCAGGCGCACGATGTGCGCTGCCGGGCAGTTCTACAGGTAGGAGGCGGAAGGTGGCGTCCGCACCTCGGCAGAGGCTGGGAGGAACGCCGCAGGGCCTCCGCCGGCCGCTGGCGCTGCGCTGCGCTGGATCGATAGTTCAGTGGCAAGCGGCGTGCCCTCAGTCGCCTCGCCGAGGTAAACACCCGCCTGCGCCGCCTACTTAACTCCGGGAGGGCGTCGGGTACGGTCCATTCAGCTGCCCCTCTTTCTCTGCCCCTACATGTCCCGGCAGCGATTTTCATTTTCTGTTTTTTAGGCGAAAGGGGAGACGACGTGTGATTCGTTCACGGTGGATTTTTGTGGCGGTCGTTTTCCATTTATGTAATCTACTTCTCTGTGACATGTTTTCCCAATATTCTTACATTCATGTTTTATTGTGTGTGTAAAGAAACTATGAATTTTGTCGAAAATGTGAGAACATTTACTTCCTCCGACGTAAACGCTTACAATATGTACTATAAAATTAATAATCGTTCGGACTAACATACGCTATATATTATAATCATTATACATGTACTCTATGAAGGAGAAAGGATAATTTCGAATGATATACTGTGCGACAGCGCTCAGTCAGCGATAGCATACCGCAGACTAAATGCTCGGTCCCAGTCTTAACATATACAATCACGGCACTCGCAACGTAGTGCATTATTGTGAGAATTGTTACCGTCTGACAGTTGGAACAACACTAGCGCCCCTAGCGACGAGAATGTAACCGTAAGATTAACGTTAGGTTTTTAATCAATTTTCTTTTTAATTAACGAAATAGTTATTATATGTTTGCGTTCGAAGCATTAGTAAATTATCGAGAGACGTAAATTATCGTGAAATATATGTAAAAAGATACGAATCTCGCTGATTCAGGCCGATATTACAGTATCTTATTTCTTTGACAAAGATCTTCGGCGTGGCGCTAAAAAGGAGTATTACACTGTCTTCATATTTTTCGTCAAATTTCAAGATGGCGGACGACAACTTGTTATTATGCGCTGCATTTGCTAGTACCACAATTGCATTGTGTGTGTATTGGGAAAAAAAAGCAGCGGAAAAAAAGGAAACATATTTGGATGTAGTCCTAGGTATTACGTCGAGATAGTAAAACCATTCAGCAAAAATTGTTACGAGAGCTGCAAGTGGAGGAAGTCAATCTTAATGTATAAATTACTTACGAGTGGATGAGGGTGTACTACAGTATTTGTTCAGTAAAGTGGCTTCTCGTATTACAAAACAAAATACTCTCTTGAGAAATGCTATATGTACAGAAGACAGGAAAACTGTGACACTGCGATTTATTGATACGTGAGAGAGCTACTCTAGTTAACAACGCAGCACTCCAATATCACATTAACCAAAATAATTCCAGAAACATGTGAAGTGGATTATAAAGCACTGAAGGGGGAATATGTGAAGGTAAGTAAATGTTCAGTACGCTATATGGACAATAAGAACTATTTTTTAATCTTGAATAATTTAATTAATGGAATTAGTGTTCCAACAATTACAAAATTAATAAATAGTACGAAACAGATGAAGCACTTTTTAACTTGTGGAATCCAGAACTCAAAAAACGAACAAAGTACAACGGAAAGCTAAGAAATAATTTTTTATTTAAGAGTGTGACCACTAGTTCGCGGCAGGCAAAGGTCCCGAGTTCTAGTCTCGGTGCGGCACAAAGTTTTAATCTGCTAGGAAGTTTCATATCAGGGTACACTCTGCTGCAGAGTGAAAAATTCATTCTTGTTGTAAAGAGTTTGCCATCCGACGCGTATCTACAGTTTGATTAGTCGGGAATTCTGCTAAACAGTGCTCCATGTACTCCGTTGTAACACTTCGTATCGGGGATACCTTTCGTTTGCGGCCCTATGTTTATTAGGTTTATTTGCATGTTTGGTTCAAATGGCTCTGAGCACTATGGGACTTAACATCTGTAGTCATCAGTCCCCTAGAACTTAGAACTACTTAAACCTAAATAACCTAAGGACATCACACACATCCATGCCCGAGGCAGGATTCGAACCTGCGACCGTAGCAGTCGCGCGGTTCCGGACTGAGCGCCTAGAACCGCGAGACCACCGCGGCCGACGTTTGGCTGTTTCACTGTCGTATGCTCGCTCCTTTCGTTTGTACCTACAATAGTCAAACCTTTCGTTTGCACCTGTAATAACACCCCGTACATGAAGAAGCGAATGATAATTTTTACTCCGAATTTTGTCCTCAGCAAGCTCGGGAGTGATATGTTACAGTGTTCATACACGCATGGAAAAGTCGGGAAGAGCAGTAGATTTGTGAGTATCTGTTGTTGTTGATGATGATGATAGACGAGGCCGTGTTGTGCAGCGAGGGCACTTGGCGCTGGCGCCTGCCGGCTGTCTTATTGTTAGCCCGAGTCGGCAGACTTTGGCCACCGGACGCCGCCCACCACGTCCGCAAGCCGGACAGGGCGGGGGAGCCGCGCCGGGCGCTCGAGCACGGGCGGTCGTAAGCCAGACGAGCGAGCAGCCACTGGCAACTGCACACAATGTGCGCCGCAGCGTCACACCAGCGGACTACTGGTACCAACTTTCTGGTGAATCATCAGCAGACACATTGCTGGCCACTGAAATTGCAACACCAGGAAGGTTAGCAAATAAGTAAATCGATCAAGAAGTTTTCGAGATTTTTGCTAGAAACTCTCACTCATTATACACTGAAGAGCCAAAGAAACAGGTACACCTTCCTAATATCGCTTAGGGCCCCAGCGAGCACGCAGAAGTGCCGCAACACGACGTGGCATGGGCTCGACTAATGTCTCAAGTAGTACTGTAGGGAATTGACACCGTGAGTCCTGCAGGGTTGTCCATAAATCCGTAAGAAAACGACGGGATGGAGATCTCTTCTAAACAGCATGTTGCAAAGCATCCCAGATACGTTCAATAACGTTCAGGTCTGGATGACTTTGGTGGTTAGCGGAAGTGTTTCGAGTCAGAAGAGTGTTCCTGGAGTCACTCTGTAGCAATTCTGGACGTGTGGGGTGTCGCATTATCCTGCTGTAATTGCCCAAGTCCATAGGAATGCACAGTGGACATGAATAGATGCAGGTGACCAAACAGGATGCTTAGTACGTGTCACCTGTCAGTCGTATCTAGACGAATCTTGGGTCCCATATCACTCCAACTGCACACGCCCCACACCATTACAGAGCCTCCACCAGCTTGAACATTCCCATGGCGACTTTCAGGGTCCATGGATTCATGAGGTTATGTCCATATACATCCATCCGCTCGATACAATTTGAAACGAGACTCGTCCGACCAGGCAACATGTTTCCAGTCATAAACAGTCCAAGGTCGCTGTTGATGGGCCCAGGCGAGGCGCCGGCCGCGGTGGTCTAGCGGTTCTGGCGCTGCAGTCCGGAACCGCGGGACTGCTACAGGCGAGGCGCCGGCCGCGGTGGTCTAGCGGTTCTGGCGCTGCAGTCCGGAACCGCGGGACTGCTACGGTCGCAAGTTCGAATCCTGCCTCGGGCATGGGTGTGTGTGATGTCCTTAGGTTAGTTAGGTTTAAGTAGTTCTAAGTTCTAGGGGAGTTATGGCCTCAGATGTTGAGTCCCACAGTGCTCAGAGCCGTTTGAACCATTTTGAACCAGGCGAGGCGTAAAGCTTTGTCTCGTTCAGTCATCAAGGGTACACGAATGAGCCTTCGGCCCCGAAAGTCCATATCGATGATATTTCGTGGAACGGTTCACACGCAGACACTTGTTGATGGCCCAGGATTTAAATCTGCAACAACTTGCGAAAGAGTTGCACTTCTGTCACTATGAACGATTCTCTTCAGTCGTCGTTGGCCCCGTTCTTGCAGTATCTTTTTCAGGCCGCAACGGTGTCAAAGATTTGACGTTTTACCGGTTTACTGATATTCACGGTACAGTCGTGAAATGGTCGTACGGGAAAATCCCCACTTCATCTCTGCCTCGGAGATGCTGTGTCCCAGCGCTCGTGCGCCGGCTATAACACCACATTCAAACTCAGTTAAATCTTGATACCTGCAATTGCAGCAGCAATAACCGATCGAACAACTGCCCCAGACACTTGTCTTATATAGGCGTGGCCGACTGCAACGCCGTATTCTACCTGTTTACGTATCTCTGTATTTGAATACGCATGCCTATACCAGTTTTTTGGCGCTTCAGTGTACATTCATTATGTGTATATGTTTATGTACCGTATATATTTAAAAAATGTGTAGTCTGTGTCCGTCCAAACGTTTGTTAGAATGTAGTGGAAAAAATCTGAAGTAAATAGGTCAACAACTTTTTAAAGTTTCTGCTAACGAATTTTTCCGTATAGGTGGCTATATATATATATATATATATATATATATATATATATATATATATCGTAGGTAGCCTATATGCGTCCGAATGTTTGTTGGAGCATCGTGTAAAAATTTAATTTAAAATAGTAAAATACTTTTCGATATTTTTGATAGCAATGACAAATAACAACTTGTCTTTGTATAGTAGCATACATAATATCAAGAATGCACGATGCACGACTCAATTTGTTGGATACCAACACTCGAGTTGTTGGGCCTGTATAACGATGACCGATGTAATCCGGCAACAATCGTTCTCGTCGGAGCCTCCATACACATACACACACACACACACACACACACACACACACACACACACACACACACACACGTATCTCAATCGCGCTGCTCTACCAGAACCGAGATACGCCCAAAAGACGTGTGAGGCCACTCCTGTGTACACTGTCGCCGCTCCGTGCACCCCTGCCAACACGCTTCTCTCTGCTGCTGAATGAAGGGAAGCCGGAACTGTGCTTGCTGTCCTGTCCATCAGTGACTCTCCAAACACGTTCGCGCTGTCCGTGTGGATACTTGCAAACAAGACCATTTCCAGATGCAACGTACGTAACGCGTTTTTACCGTGGGATCCCTAATAACTCGACCAGCAATATCGTGAAACGGTAACTGCAATATGGATAGACCAGGATTTAGCCGCTGTCGAATTCTAACACGCACTCGTCGACGCTTCCAATTTTTTCACTGTCTTCTTACAAACAACAAACATTTAAATGCGACTATTGAATCGGCAACCTGATGCGTAATCTTTCACTGTGCGCAGAATGTACTGTATGTGGCGTTATTCCGATGTACATTTTGCGGTTATGGTGAACAGGTACTCATCTGCATATACTGGTATGTGTGGCGTTTGTTATGTGGCGTTTGTTACGTGCTGTGTTTACGGTGTTGCATTTTAAATGGCCTGCTTTGTAGTAAAGCACATTCCGCGCGCACACGGGAGATTTAGTGGATCGCAGGTCAGCTTCCCTTGTAACGTCCCCTTTGGAAAAAAATATGAATTACTGTGCTGGTAAACCTCTTACGTTATTTGATTTTCAAACAGCTGAGCAAAACTGAACGTACTCAGACATTTCCCTCTTTACTTATTCTGATCAACAATAAAGTGACACACAACATGTTTTTATTTTTTTTATTTTTTAAATTTTTTTTTAGCGCAACGCAATCTGACTTTCAATAATCCCTACAAAAGAATGGCCCTGACTAACAATAACATATACCTTTCATGAATCACTTACCTCACAAAACCGGCCGCGGTGGCCAAGCGGTTCTAGGCGTTTCAGTCCGGAACCGCGAGACTGCTACGGTCGCAGGTTCGAATCCTGCCTCGGGCAGGGATGTGTGTGATGTCCTTAGGTTAGTTAGGTTTAAGTAGTTCTAAGTTCTAGGGGACTGATGACCTCAGATGTTAAGTCCCATAGTGCTCAGAGCCATTACCTCACAAAAATCTTCGTTACTCGAAGTATTGCAATACAGCGTGCGCCAATATTGCGAGCTAAATAAAAGATTCTAACTACTGAAGGCACTAACTACTGATAGGCATAGTTAGCAAAAGAATGATTTTGATGGAGAACAAACACTGTATTTACCTTAATAGTGTTCAAAAGTCATAATATATCTATCAGTTCATGACATCCGGTCTTATAAATTTCGTTTTTCTGACGGACACACGTCCAGATCGTCCGCTCTCAAAACTCTGCCATCTCTCTCCCCGCATCCACCACTACTTGCGGCTCACCTCCAACTGCGCAACGCTACGCGCTGTTCACATCAAGTACACGGTTCCTTTAATTTCTTTAGTACTGTGCTCACAACTTTGTCAACAAACGAACCAAAGCCAAGCCGAAAATTTGATGTAATATTTCTCATGGAATTGACTAGTAATGTTCCGAGGCTTGATAACTTATCCTTGTCATCTTCCATAGATTCTGAAAGGTCCATCAAGTAGTACAGATCAACGGGATAATCCTCTGCTTGGGCATATTCAAATCTGATCCGATAGGCCTGATTCAGTCTGAGCTTCAATGACACCCTCTGAGGAGCAATCTGCACTGCCTCGGAATGGCTCTCTGCATAGAATCCACCACCACTGCTGCTGCTGCTACCACCACTGACACCCTCTGTCCTATTACGCGTTATCTGGGATGCCACGGAGCGAGATGTGACCTTTCCAGTGTGCGTTGTGAGTGACGCCTGAGAAGACGTGGTCAGAATAGCTCCTCCAAACTTTCGGTACGTCACGGCGTCCAAGACACGATGCATCACCTCCGTGATCAGTTTGTAAACCGTAGGGCGCCACACCGCTAAGTACCTGCTGCACGTGCTATATACGGGGTTACGCAGAGAGAAGACATAACTGTCGGAACGTGCTGGTCCCGCTTCCTTCCATATAGTCCAAGCATTATGAAGGAGTGATTGCAAAAATTATTACCTAAATTTAAATGTTAAATAGAGTCTCTTTTTCATGAAACTTGGCCCAAGATGGCGAAAATGGCAAAAAATTCTACAAAATTGCAAAAAACAGTTTTTCTTAAATAAGTAAAAAAGCTATAGCTCCTATCGAAAAACTTTAAATGGGAAAGATGTAGGGCTTAAAAGATTATCGATTAGCTTCTTATCAGTATTGCCGCGCGAAGTGGCCGTGTGGTCAGGGGCGCTAAGTCACGGATTGCGCGGTCCAATACGCCGAAGGTTCGAGTCCTCCCTCGGGCATGTGTGTGTGTGTGTGTGTGTGTGTGTGTGTGTGTGTGTGTGTGTGTGTATGTTGTTCTTAGCGTAAGTTAGTTTAAGTAGTGTGTAAGTCTCGGGACCGATGACCTCAGAAGTTGGGTCCCTTAGGAATTCACACACACACTCTTATCAGTATCGATTGCTGTCTTACGTTTCAAGCTATGTCGAAAAGACTGTTATTAATCGTGTTCACTATAGTTCGTTAAAATTCGCGTTCTCATACTTGCTATCCGCTATAAGTACAGCGCGGTAAGTCAAAAAAGTATTTGTTTGAAAAATTAAAAAAGATTAATTACTTTTTTGAAAAACTGGCCGATAATAGGCTAGATCTTTTCAGCAGATGGTCCTGCAATAACGGTTTCAGGTTTATTTTCCTCGCAAAGAGTTGTGCTGCCATGCTATTTAATACATTTACGATTTTATTAAGTTTAAGGGACAAAAAATGACTTCGAAAAACTTGCGCTTTTGTTGGAAGTGTTTTTTAACTATCTCAGTTTTCATTTTATGAAAATAACTATTAAAGAAAAAATTGCTGACATTTTTTCACGATCATAAAAAAAGTCTTTACTGTCTTCTCGAACCGACATAACTTTTTTTAATCCAGTGGACGCAATTAACCTTTTTAACAGCGATGCGCCTGTTGAAGGTTAACAGTGAGTACTTATATTTTCAAGGAAAAAATAAAACGACATGTTTCATTTATTTTTAATATTAGTAACTGAGTAATAAAGTGAAACGTCCAAGCGCGGAGTACGGGAAAAAATAAAACGACATGTTTCATTTATTTTTAATATTAGTAACTGAGTATTAAAGTGAAACGTCCAAGCGCGGAGTACGTCAGCTGGAGCGAACAGCGGAGTTCGGGAAACCGGCGCTCGCTCGCTTTGGAAAGTCATTCGACGTTGGCCCCCGGTTGCATTATGTTTAGTATTTCGACTTCTGGACCATTTAAAAAAATAACGTACCATTAATTAAGCAAAAGCACTACGGCATTGCATGAAAAATATTGTTGTAATAACAAAAAATTATTAAAATGACGATAAATGCCGGCAGGGGTGGCCGAGCGGTTCTAGGCGCTACAGTCTGGAACCGCGCGACCGCTACGGTCGCAGGTTCGAATTCTGCCCCGGGCATTGATGTGTGTGATGTCCTTAGGTTAGTTAGGTTTAAGTAGTTCTAAGTTCTAGGGGACTGATGACCACAGAAGTTAAGTCCCATAGTGCTCAGAGCCATTTGAACCATTTTTTTTGACGATAAATGTAAACAAAAGTTATAAAATAAAAATTGAGATAGTTAAAAAAACACGTCCAATAAAAGTACAAGTTTTTCGGAGTCATTTTTTGAGCCTGACAATTACCAAAATCGCAATTTTTTTTAATAAAGTAGCAGCACAACTCTTTGCGAAGAAAATTAGCCTAAAATCGTCCACTGATAAGATATAAGCAATTATAGAGAACGCCATTTTTCAAAAAGTCGATATATCTCGAAAAATAATAAATATTTTTCAAATTTTTCTATCAAATATTTTTTTAAGTTACAGCGGACGATACTTACAGTTAATAGCAAGTATGGGACCGTGAACGTTAACGAATTATATAGAACTCGGCCTTTAGTGTTTTTTCTATATATCTCGAAACGTACGTAATCAAGCATACTTATAAAAAAGTAATAGATAGATCTTTTTGAGCTCTACAACTTTCCTGTTTAACATTTTCGATTGGAACTATAGTTTTTTACTTAGGTAAGAAAACCCGTTTTTTGCAACTTCGCGGATTTTTTGTGCCATGTTCGCCACGTGGGATCGAGTTTCATGAAAAAGAGACTCTATTTAAAATTTAATTACGTTTACTTTTATATTTTTTTGTTTTTCGGTGATAACTTTTGCAAATTTAAGATTAGTCCGTCGCAGAATGCTCGGACTTAAATGTCGGAACGTGTCGGCCGCGCGTCATTACATCCGCGGCGGTGGAGGACCCCCTTAGGTGAGCGCGGGGTGGGGCCAGCCGGCCTCGCTGGGAGTGCAGCTCTCGTCTGGAGGAGCGGCGTGTGATGCAGAGGCCGGCAGCACAGCTGCAGCTATCGACCGCCTCCCGTAGCATGGCAACCGGCGCGGCGCTGCCGTCGCCCGGAGACGCGTGCAGACCGCCGTCCATCTCGGAGCAGCGCGGTACGCCACAGTAACGGGCTGGGCCTAGTTTCATGTCTTTCGAGATTCCGGGAGTTCTACACGTGTCTGACGGTACCAAGCAGCTGTTGTCTACACCGAAAACCGAGAGCGGTGGCGGGATGGAAGGACGGCAGTCCTTCTCGCGAAACACTATTGAGAAAGTTTAGAGAATCAGTATTTTTTCAAGACACTGCAGAACGATTCTACTGTCTCTAATGCAACAGTGTTACAAGATAGCATCCAGTCAACTCCGTATGGTCGTCTGCAGAGTATGTACATAGCTGTAGGGACTTCCGAATGGTGCCAGAGGCTACATTAATGGTTTTCCCAGTGTCTGCATGTCGCTGATGGATCTGCAATACACAACTTCCTTCAAGTGCTACGACAATTATCTAAATAAACCACCTTTTGTTGCCGAGTTGACGATGTGCCGGGTGATCAAAAAGTCAGTATAAATTTTAAAACTGAATAAATCACGGAATAATGTGGATAGAGAGATACAAATTGACACACATGCTTGTAAAGACATGGGGTTTTATTAGAACCAAAAAAAAATACGAAAGTTCAAAAAATGTCCGACAGATGGCGCTTCATCTGATCAGAATATCGATAATTAGCATAACAAAGTAAGACAAAGCAAAGATGATGTTCTTTACAGGAAATGCTCAATATGCCCACCATCATTCCTCAACAATAGCTGTAGTCGAGGAATAATGTTGTGAACAGCAATGTAAAGCATGTCCGGAGTTATGGTGAGACATTGGCGTCGGATGTTGTCTTTCTGCATCCCTAGAGATGTCGGTCGATCACGATACACTTGCGACTTCAGGTAACCCCAAAGTTAATAATCGCACGGACTGAGGTCTGGGGACCTGGGAGGCCAAGCATGACGAAACTGGCGGCTGAGCACACGATCATCACCAAACGACGCGCGTAAGAGATCTTTCACGCGTCCAGCAATATGGAGTGGAGCGCCATCCTGCATAAACATTGTACGTTCCAGCAGGTGTTTATCAGCCAGGCTAGGGATGATGCGATTCTGTAACATATCGGCGTACCTCTCACCCGTCACGGTAGCAGTTACAAAACAGAATCACGCATTTCCTCGAAGAAAAAAGGTCCGATAACGGTAGGTGTGGTAAATCCAACCCATACCGTGACTTTCTTGTCGTGCAATGGAGTTTCCGCGACAGTTCTAGGATTTTCGGTAGCCTCAATTCTGCAGTTGTGGGCGTTGACAGACCCTCGGAGCGTGAAATGAGCTTCGTCGGTCCACAACACGTTACTCAACCAATCGTCATCTTCTGCCATCTTTTGAAACGCCCACACCGCAAATGCCCTCCACTTCACTAAATCGCCAGGTAACAACAGTTCATGATGCCGACGGATTTTGTACGGATAGCATCGGAGGGTACGCCTAAGTGCCAGCCAAACAGTAGTGTATGGAATGCCGGTGCGACGTGTGACTGCACGAGCTCTGACTTCTCCGTGCATAGACGAACCCGCTACAGTCTCCATTTCTTCCTGAACTGTCTCAGCAGCATTACGCCTTGTGCTCGGTCGGCCACTACGGGGTCTATCGTCTAAAAAACCCGTGGCTTCGAACTTCGAAATCATTCTCGCCACAGCTGCATTTGTCAACGGACCTTTACCCGTTCGAATGCCCTTCCTGTGGCGATAGGATCGTAACGCTGAACTAGCACATTCCCCATTCTGATAATACAGCTTCACTAAAAGCGCCTTTTCAGGTAACGTCAACATGCTGTGACTGCTGGCGCATCTGACTCTCTCTCTCATTACAGCTCCTTTTATACACGATTGTCATGCGCAGTCACTGACGTTTTGCTGTCCAGCGCCATCAGTTGGACATTTTGTGAACTTTTTTTTGGTTCTAATAAAACCCCATGTCATTCCAAGCATGAGTGTCAATTCTTACCTCTCTATCTACATTATTCCGTGGTTTTTAAGTTTTCAAATTTATACTGACTTTTTGATCACCCGGTAGCATGGAAGTGGCGTTATGTAACAGTTGGAAGACCTTCGCACTACCAAAGACAATAGGGGCGGGGCAGCGTATCCTGCAATAAGAAGTGCAGGCACTCATCACATGAGAGAAGATATGGGAAGAGGACTGGTCTTCGAGGAGGGCGCCAATCCGATACCAGTAAGAAAGTGAAATGAGCTCCCTGCTAAGAAACTGGCACCCTCTGCCCACTGAAGTGTGTCATCTGTTATTCCTTATCCATTGGGAGCTAACTGTAGTTGGTCTCCGTTCTTCAAATTCCCCTTGGGTAACGTTTCAGCGTACACCCTACACTCTTTGGAGACATTAACATGCAGCGATGTGCTGCACATGTGTCTGATTACCAAATTTGAAGATAGATGGAAACAAGAGTTCTGACATCAACGATCAGCGCGTTATGTGCTACAAAGACGAAACTCTATGAATAAGTAGGTATTTTAACAGAAATGAATTCATATTCCACTGCAAAATGCACAGTCAAGCTGCAGAAAAAGGATATCTTTTTAAGAAATAATAATCGATGTATTTATAACTAAGCTGAAACAAACAAACTCACTTAACACATATCAAGTAAAGTCTTTCAGAGTGTTAGTAATAGCGTATATTTAAAAAATTCAGTTACTCTTGCTTCATGTAATAAAAAGTAATTAAATATATACGAAAACATTCAAGCGTCAATCGATCAGAATTACTCAGGTGTATGCTTTGGGTAAATAAAAAAAAGCACAGTTCACGATGAAACATCCAATTACGGAAGAGAAAAACGACATATTTAACAGGACGTTACTTCCAGATGCGGATAAAGAAGAAATTGCGATAGTGCTGCCTACTTTGTTTGACTAGTGACGCACTGCAGTGAACATGCGCAAACCTGGTAAACAACATGGCGACTACAACGTCACACACAGTTTTGATTACGAGAATTTAAAATATTGGGAAAAATATTTCCAATTATAACTACTTGAGCTGTCACATGTAAATAAGAGAAACTTTTCTTGGAAATAAAAGGAATCCAGTATCGTAAAATGAAGTTCTACAGCTGTCATGGACACCACGATACACTGAACGAACTAAAAAAAATATTTTTCCTAAATAAATAGTACCTAATGTCGGTAAACACACTTAAGTGGAGACTGTGATACAGTTTCCAATAAATGTACTTTTCACTAATAAATGGAAAAGGGATTTGAAAAAAGGGCGTTAAAAGTTTACAGGAAAGAAAGCGAGTCCACCATCGGAGAAAAGCACTCCAGCTGCAGTGGAGACCAAGATATACAGTATGAATTAAAAAAAAAGAAAGACATTTGTCGTAAGGAAAAAACAACTGATAAATCGATTAGATATAGTAATTTCATAGAAAACAGAAGGGAGAATATTTTGTCATACCAGCAGACATTAAAAATATAATTTCTCTCGAAATTAACGAAAATATGAGAAGTAGTGCAATAAAAAAATGGATATCAAAATGCGTACCAACAAGTGACGTCACAGCAGCCATTACCATTACGCCACTAGTCAAAACGTGACAGGTGGTTACGCAAATTTTAACAGTTTGCGTGGCATTAAATATGTCTTGCCTGAGTTTTACTACGAAATTATGAGATTTAATGTCTGATCGATCGATATGTTCCCATCCTCCATTACGTCACGGAAGGCCATGTAGCAAGTACCATGACTGGTCATTTCTTATTTCCAGCGGCTCACCAATGGCAACCAATCATCCTAGGCGGGAGGAAAAAACTTCTAAACAGCCACATCCTATCCGCCCCTATCAAACTGTCGTTTACTGAAGACTCCTTCGACATCTCCAACCCTTCAGCAATTTCTAAGAAAAACTGTCTTGTGAAAGACATCGTTTATATTTACTTCACCGAAACATGTTCAGCACATTCTGTGCTATCGCTAATACATTACTGGCCATTAAAATTGCTACACCAAGAAGAAATGCAGATGATAAACGGGTATTCATTGGACAAATATATTATACTAGAACTGACATGTGATTACATTTTCACGCAATTTGGGTCATTATCGTACAGGTCGTGCATTATCCTGCTGAAATGTAGGGTTTCGCAGGGATCGAATGAAGAGTAGAGCCACGGGTCGTAACACATCTGAAATGTAACGTCCACTGTTCAAAGTGCCGTCAATGCGAACAAGAGGTGACCGAGACGTGTAACCAATGGCACACCATACCATCACGCCGGGTGATACGCCAATATGGCGATGATGAATACACGCTTCCAATGTGCGTTCACTGCGATGTCGCCAAACACGGATGCGACCATCATGATGCAGCACACAGAACCTGGATTCATCCGAAAAAATTATGTTTTGCCATTCGTGCACCCAAGTTCGTCGTTGAGTACACCATCGCAGGCGCTCCTGTCTGTGATGCAGCGTCAAGGGTAACCGCAGCCATGGTCTCCGAGCCGATAGTCCATGCTGCTGCAAACTTGGTCGAACTGTTCGTGCAGATGGTTGTTGTCTTGCAAACGTCCCCATCTGTTGACTCAGGGATCGAGACGTGGCTGCACGATCCGTTACAGCCATGCAGATAAGATGCCTGTCATCTCGACTACTAGTGATACGAGGCCGTTGGGATCCAGCACGGCGTTCCGTATTACCCTCTTGAATCCACCGATTCCATATTCCGCTAATAGTCATTGAATCTCGACCAACACGATAAACCGCAATCGCGATAGGCTACAATCCGACCTTTATCAAAGTCGGAAACGCGATGGTACGCATTTCTGCTCTTTACACGAGGTATCATAACAACGTTTCACCAGGCAACGCCCGTCAACTGCTGTTCGTGTGTGAGAAATCGGTTGGAAACTTCCCTCATGTCAGCACGTTTTAGGTGTCGCCACCGGCGCCAAGCTTGTGTGAATGCTCTGAAAAGATAATCATTTGCATATCACAGTATCTTATTCCTGTCGGTTAAATTTCGCGTCTGTAGCACGTCATCTTCGTGGTGTAGCAATTTTAATGGCAGGTAGTGCATATTCGTTTATTATTCTGCCTCGCCTGACGATGGCAGTTATTTTGTACTGCTAGTTTTATATCTACCTTACATTTTACAACTTGCCGTGTTACTGATGCTGCAGTCTGTCTTTCTATTATTTTAGATGGTGTTAAAACGCTTACAGTACTTGCTTCACTGTCGCTGGTTTTTTAACAGTTACACACGAGTTTTATTTATTTTATCACGGAACACGTTGTTTCTACTGCCAGTTCACGTGATCCGTACATCGGAACAGAATAATGACCAAAAACCCACTGAGAAACTCACAGAAACAGATGAAAGATGTCTGAGTAAAGAAAAAATATCTTTGACATTCATAAGGCGGGATTTCTCCCCAGTATATCATTGCAAGCGCATCAAGTAAGAAGAGGTACAGCACCTGAAAGATGATAATTTCTTGGTGTGTGTCTGACAGAAGCATGTCGGTATCAAGATCATTAGAGACGGAGGACGAATTCAGAACTAGATTCGAGACAGAGCAAGCAGATATAATGACAGGTAGATTCAGTCATCGCCGCTAAACGGCGAGCAGGTGGAGCTGAAACCCTTTGGAAGCTGCCCAGCAAACAGTCCGCAGGACTTCATTTATAAAGCTAGCTCACACGTGCCTCTGCCAGCGGCTTCCTCTTTGTTCTAAATAAGGACTTAAGAGTCCCTCCCGTAGCATTACCTCGGCCGTAAGGCGCAGAGATAGATAACAGTACGTCACAGGAAACGAATTCTTCCACTCGTTGCGGGAACAATTCGTTCTCGGCCGCTGACGCGTGCGGTTGGCTTCTCGCCAAGGTCGTTGACACCGTTCATCTGGCAGCATTCTGCGTGTTGCTGTGTCACACTCTTTGCTGAGACACGACGCTCCACGATTTCACGGCAAGCAAGTCGTCTTATCGAGTGCAGCTCTGCGTGTGTTGGGACGTACAGAGTTGTCTATTGGATCATACAGAAGCGAAGTGGGTGATACATGCTATGAAGATGATGAATGAACATTAACTTCTGGCCTCAAGGCTGCTGGAGCAGTGGCTCAGAGGTCGTCTGTTGACGAAGCTCTTATTAAGTTTAAAATCGTTTGGCACTGTTGGCTCATTGACCCCTGGGGCGGATTGGGTAGCGGGGGGCAGGAGGCAGTGCGTGATTAGTTGTCTATAACCTGTCTATAGAATGAAGAGCGAGAAGCGCTTATGGTAGGGGAAGAGACTTTCTCGGAAGAACGCTACAACTGCCTTATAGTCTTACCAAGAATTCGAGAAAAAGACGTCATTCCCTCGGGCTGTATTTTAAAAAACGTACTTTATTGACCACTACCATTTTCGTATGTGGCCCATTTTCAGGTGCATCCAAAAACGTAAGAACACACTCTACTAAAGATAAAGTTGAGGCATAAAAGCCACACAAACGCACTGGACATAGTGTTTATGCAAACATTGTAATTACCTACAACGGATATGGATACATCACGCTCGTTTCGTCATATAAAAATCGCGTGTCATGCGTAACTGTACACAGTACGGCCGTCCAAGCGCATCATCTATAATACGACATCCACGAAATCATAGTTGTTTGAGAGATCTGCGTCATTAACGCACTATTAAAACGCCACATCTAACCAGTAACAACGAGGACGATTTATCTAGATCTCTTACAGGTAATCACTATGTTAACGTGAACACTACGTGTAGTGTAGTGGTATGGCTTTTATGTCATAACTCTCTCTTCATTGTGATGTGTTATGATTTTAGATGCGCTTGAAGATGGGCAACGGTCGAAACTAGCAGTGTTGGATAAAGTACGACTTAGAGCGCGCCGAAATGATGTCTTTCTTGAAACGTGTCGAGGCTGTGGTGTCTACCCAGTGAAAATTATCACTCCAAGAATGTTCCCCGACTACAGTCCGATCCACGAACGATGGCGGTTCGCACATGTCGAGCCACGGACGGGGATTCCACTGTTGGCGATTCCAAGCGACAGTTGCGATACGCGCATGCGCGTGCTTTCCCCTTGAAGAAAGCGTATATCCTGCAAATTATGTCTCTCACTCGATTACACAGAATTTATCACTTATCACCATCATCATCGATGACAAATGGAATCGAAATTCACTAAACGCTCTACGATTACGTTTAATGCTTGAAGTAGCTACGGGATTCACAGCAGAGCGCTCAGTACACTACTGAGCGCTAATTGGCTGTCGGAGAATACGTGACGTAGGTGCGCAGAACAAGCCTAAACTCGACCGCTATCATTCATGACTCCACCTATAACAGTATAGGGCAGCTTGTGATGATCTACGTAGATTCTGTTCGTATGCATTTTTCCTTTTGTTATATTCGTTACTGTCGTGTTTATTTTTCACCAACTGATGTATGTTAAACAAACACTCCCCAGGCGTACTTGTGGATCTCGTCGATAATGATTTCAAAGGTGTGCTGTGGAAGGGCCAGTATAACTAAACGAAACAGCCAGTAGGTACATCTTGTGACGTAATTGGATAAGGAGAATGGCGACTCGCCTGCTCGCTCTTCAGTTTGAAGATATACTGTAATGGGACAGGTTTTCTCTCTTCGCGCATACTGTCTCCTTTCCCTTGAGAAGAGCGAGTGTTCGAGTGTTGCGTCGTAAGTGTGCGCGTTGAGTACAGATATTCTTGTCTGACAGTTGATCGTATGTAGCAGTTTAAAGCTGCTTGCCCTACCAGAACACGTGCATTCCGTAGGCAGTTCTTTCGCAGGTGAGCGAGACGGCGGAGCGCTAAGACATCGGAATTGCAGCGGGGAGAACGACGATTGAAATCCCTTTCCCGCTATCCAGATTCAGCTTTTCCGTGATTTCACAAAACCGCTTAAGAGAAAATTTATGGCGCATCTCAAATGATACGAGGTGTGCTGGGAAGTAATTCCTCTTGTCTCCATCGAACTGATGTAAGGGGTTCATCACCCTGCTGGAGCAAATGTAATCTCGATGTATTGCTCACTTGCTAGAAGGACAATTCACAGGCGCTGCCTGAGACATAAAGTATCTCTGCCCCTGTCAAAAGAGAGCTGCAATGGGACAGTCTCTGCCGCAGCTGCAGTCGCTCGCTGCTACAGTGTAGTTGTACTCTTTCGCTGGGACAGCGCAGTTTATAGTTAGTAGTTGTTAAAGTCACAGTGCAGAACAAATTGTAAAATTTTATTATATGGAACTGAACAATAATTGTGATCAGCTGCAGAGCTAAGTGATACCATGGAATGAGAGCAGTTCGGAAGAAGTTAGTGCCTCTGCTACGAAACTGAAAGATTGTGATAAGGATTTTGATGTGAATTGTGGTTTGAGCTATAGAATCATAAATTTTCTTGACGTTATCTCTGTTATTTCTCAACACGTGAAATGTAAAACGTAGAGTGCAGTCATCACGTTGCAAGAACGAAGTCCTCGAGGCTTAGGCTTACCAACAACTATTGCTTGTCGACACTGCCCTGAATTTATTATACCAAATAATAAGTTTATACGGAACGCATATGAAATCAACCGTCGAATCGTTCTAGCAGTGCGTCTTTTTGCAATAGGGCTGAAGGGATTTGAAAGTTTTCAAAGTGAACAACGTAGGGGATTTTCGAGTAGTTAATTTAAACAAAAGTCATTGACAAATGACTGTCCTTTTTTGCTAAAGATTGAAAGACTTTATTCAAACATTCACCAATTACAAAAAAATTACTAATTCTAAATCCCCTTCGTGGTTCACTAGCTACACTCATGTAGATTAGGTTGATTTTTTTCTGTTTTGGCGCCAGTTATAGTGGATGCCGCAGATAGCCTCAAATTCAACAATCCTCTGGTGAATCGGTGCTGTGTCGCCATTTTGTAGTACTTTTCGACAATTTTTTCTAACATACTTAATTATATGCACAGTAACTATCCCACGTGTTAGTTCTCTATCGCCTTTCCTTCCTCACAAAAAATTGTCAAGGCGTCGCTTTTTTTAAGCCGTTAAGGCGGTGTCACCGCTCAATTCTGAAGATGTTCTCGACGGTTTCTCGTGGTACGGTACTGCGTCTTGGGTCAATACGTATTGCGTGAGCCGGGTATCGACCACACGTCCACGTGGCAACCGCAGGCGGTAACACGCTCCGAGGGGGCCGGTCGGCGTTCCTTAAGGGCCGCTTTCACGTGGGCCGGTCTCTTGTCACTCGAGCGGCCTTCCGCGTACTGGCTCGCTCAAGACGGCCTGCAAGAAGTTCCCCCTGGAAGTGGGCCGCACGGGCACTCAGCCGCTCTCCGCCACACTAGCAGTGCTCACAGTTCTGCTGCATATACACTACTGGCCATTAAAATTGCTATACCACGAAGATGACGTGCTACAGCCGCGAAATTTAACCGACAGGAAGAAGATGCTGTGATATTCTAATGATTAGCTTATCAGAGCATTCACACAAGCTTGGCGCCGGTGGCGACACCTACAACGTGCTGACATTACGAAAGTTTCCAACCGATTTCTCATGCAAAAACAGCAGTTGACCGGCGTTGCCTGGTGAAACGTTGTTGTGATGCCTGGTGTAAGGAGGAGAAATGCGAACCGTCACGATTCCGACTTTGATAAAGGTCGGATTGTAGCCTATCGCGATTGCGGTTTATCGTATCGCGACATTGCTGCTCGCGTTGGTCGAGATCCAATGACTGTTAGCAGAATATGGAATCGGTGGGTTCAGGAGGGTAATACGGAACGCCATGCTGGATCCCACCGTCTTCTATCACTAGCAGTCGAGATGACAGGCATCTTATCCGCTTGCCTGTAACAGATCGTGCAGCCACGTCTCGATCCCTGAGTCAACAGATGGGGACGTTTGCAAGACGACAACCATCTGCACGAACAGTTCGACGACGTTTGCAGCAGCATGGACTATCAGCTCGGAGACCATGGCTGCGGTTACCCTTGACGCTGCATCACAGACAGGGGCGCCTGCGATGGTGCACTCAACGACGAACCTGGGTGCACGAATGGCGAAACGTCATTTTTTCGGATGAATCCAGGTTCTATTTACAGCATCTTGATGGTAGCATCCGTGTTTGGCGACATCGCGGTGAAAGCACATTGGAAGCGTGTATTCGTCATCGCCATACTGGCGTATCACCCGGCGTGATGGTATGGGGTGCCATTGGTTACACGTCTCGGTCACCTCTTGTTCGCATTGACGGCACTTCGAACAGTGGACGTTACATTCCAGATGTGTAACGACCCGTGGCTCTACCCTTCATTCGATCCCTGCGAAACCCTACATTTCAGCAGACCGCATGTTGCAGATCCTGTACGGGTCTTTCTGGATACAAAAAATGTTCGACTGCTACCCTGGCCAGCGCGTTCTCCAGATCTCTCTCCAACTGAAAAAGTATGGTCAATGGTGGCCGAGCAACTGGCTCGTCACAATACACACAGTCACTACTCTTGATGAATTGTGGTGTCGTGTTGAAGCTGCATGGGCAGCTGTACCTGTACACGCCATCCAAGCTGTGTTTGACTCAATGCCTAGGCGTGTCAAGGCCGTTATTACGGCCAGAGGTGGTTGTTCTGGGTACTGATTTCTCAGGATCTATGCATCCAAATTGCGTGAAAATGTAATCACATGTCAGTTGCAGTATAATATATTTGCCCAATGAATACCCGTTTATCGTCTGCATTTCTTCTTGGTGTAGCAATTTTAATGGCCACGCAGCTGATCAGCTGCCTACGTAACTATTCAGCTGAAGGACACTGCTGGCCATTAAAATAGTAACATCAGTAAGGTTCTTTGTATGTGTAGAGAATAACAGGTGCGGCAGTGAAACGGACGATTTTAAAACCTTCACCACTGATAGAACTCTATATTCGGCGATATAAAAGAAATACAACATGAATTTACAATGCAGTTTAAACTGCTCATAACTTGACAATATCGCGTAGGTGGCAACCATTTTCGTTCACACACCTTTCTAATCTTTTACGGGAATTAGACATCACTTCTTGCAGGATTGACCCTGGGATTCGATTAACTTCCTCCCGAATTTTTATCCTACTGTTCCTGGATGGTGTGTGGTGGGTCACACCGGAAGATCTCAGATTTCAAATGACCCGAAAGGAAGAAATCACACACTGAAAGATCAGGGATCTTGGAGGCCAGGAAATGTTCCCGTTCGTGGAGATGAGATGTCCAGGAAAGATGTTCTGGAGCGCGTTAAATGGAATGCCGCGAGTTATGGCACGAGGCCACGTCTTATTGTAAGAATTGTTTGCAGTTACATGCAGATCAGCAAGCTGTCGCACTAGGAAGTGGTTCAACATGTGAACATAACGTTATGAATTCACAGTAACAGCATTGCTCCGATCGCATTCCAACAAAGCTCAATGATTCCAAACAATGATACGAAGCACCATGAAGTCTTTGAGGATAGTTTTATCCATTTTGGTTAGAGAACATCGCAGCTATTTTCTTAAGTTACTCTGTGGGAAATTCTGATACCAGCCACAAGCTTTTTTTAATAATTTTATTGTACCATTACTAGTTCCGGGCCCGAGTGTATTGTCAGATGGTAGCGTTGACTTCTTTGCAAGTTTTGCATTCGTGTCTGCGTGAAAAGCCCTGAACTAAATGTTCAGTTCATTAATCAGCATGGATTGTAGAAGAAAATCAAAGCTCTGCCGTACAATATGTAAAGCAGGACTTTTCACGAAGACGCAAATGTAAAACTTTAAAAGAAGTCAGACGCTGCCATTTGACGATGGGCTCAGGGACTCAGGACCGGTACAAGTAATGGTAAAACAAAATCATTTCAAGAAAACTCGTCGCTGGTTGCAGTATTTCCTACAGCGTAGGTCTTTCAGGATTTTCACGTTACCAGTATCCAAAGTTCTGATCGGTAACAAAGTATGACACGTAAGAACTGGGATCATCGCTCATGACCAGACTGTCGCACAGGCCAGGTTTGTCGTTCATGACTTCCAACAATTCTCGGCAATAAAATAGTCCCTTCTGGCGGTCGTTCGCATTCAGTTTCATCACTATCTGAATTTTGTATGGGTGGTTTTGTATGGTTAGTTCCCTGTTAGGACCAACAGGGAACTCACCTGCATCGAGATTAGAAAACCTGCAAAAAAAAAAATCAGTCAATCAAAAATTGTTCTGGATAATTCAGTTTTAAAACAAGAGTAACAAATCTCTTATTTAGATGTGCTACAAGCTTTGATTTCGATTATTCCAAACTGTCTGTGGTATCATTAGCAGAACATTGGGGCATAAAATACAAAAAGAGACCATCTTAAAATTCTATAAATGATGGTGGTTTCTGCGTTATCCTACGGAAGCGAAAGCGTTATCACAAAAAAAAAAAAGGCAAGTCCCTAAGGAAGACGAGAAGGGCTGCCCGAGAAGAGACAAATTTATAAATGAAAATATTAACACAGAATTAAATATTTTCGACACGAATAAAAAAACTCAAAAATTGCGGACAACAACTCATTAGAACGACAGGTCAAAAATTCCGCAGAATATCCTGAACAAAAAACCGAATGGGAAAAGAGATATTGGAAGATCTCAAAGAAGATTGGGATGATTTTGTTAGTGACTTCGTAACAGGCAGCAGCTTAATCCTCGAAAGGAAGATGATAATGAACATGATGGTACCTTTCCAGACACGAATTCCTTATCAAAACTTTATCAAATGGTTCAAATGGGACTTAACTTCTCAGGTCATCAGTCCCCTAGAACTTAGGACTATTTAAACCTAACTAACTTAAGGACATCACACACATCCATGCACGAGGCAGGATTCGAACCTGCGACCGTAGCGATCGCGCGGTTCCAGACTGTAGCGCCTAGAACCGCTCGGCCACTCAGGCCGGCTCAAAACTTTATCCACTACGTCCACTGTGCAGCCCCTAGAAGCCTGTGATAAGAATTCTGAAACATCCTACATTTATGAATCTTACTATTGTTTGAAAACTGATCGTTTGTTGACAAATGCCAAAGGAATGAATCTACTGTGAGTCTGCTGTTCGTATGCCCAACTGTTAAAAAACAAACAAAAGAAAAAATGTTTATGCAGTTACATTTTTTTCTTTCCTCATAAGACGTAACTAAAAGTAGGCGAAGTTACAAAACAATAATCTCAACTAGTACAACGGCTCACATATGATATCTGGCTTGTAATCTCTTAAACAAAGAGGGGGCTTGACTGTAGCGAATGTTTTTGTGATCAAAGCGAGTCGGAAGGTATTATTATGATTCGAGTGTCAGAATCTTTAATGCATCCATTAAGTTTTGCTTTGCTATTTTTAGTCTTTGGAAAACTGATTGGATTTATTTGTACAATAGCAATCTGTATTACGTTTATGTCATTGATCATAGTGCTTTTTTGCCTGAGATAAAAGTTTCTTTTTTAATACTTAGCATACAAAAATTAATTACTAATATTTCCATCAATATTATGTATCATTCTGTCTCAACATTGGGGCAGTTCCATGATTACGCATCTAGAGAATGCAGTTCGTTTAGAGATGGAGAAGTTAACGAGCTAACGTTGGAAATGTTCTATGTTCCATCGAAAGTTCGACGTCTGACGGCACAGAATCGGAAGAGTAAGGGAGAACTCGAAATTCCTGCCAGACGAACTAATGAGTAACTACTTTCGTTACGTTAATGATGTGTATTATATTTATTGACCAGCAATCACTTTCAACTGCGGAAATGAGTGAGAGTACATTGCTCGTGGAGGGAGAGGAATTTGTTGTATGGGCTACCACATTAGGAAACTAATATAACGTAGTACAGCACTGTTAGCTAGGTTCAGCCGCCTAACTGGGAAGATTTCCGTATCTCGCGCTTGTTGGAAGAGTACCTTTCCCTTAGGAAATAAGAGTGTTGTGTCGAAAGCGTAAATGTAGATTGTAGGTGACTGAGATGGAGTTTTAGTGTCATGTTTCTGTTGCTGCTGAGAATGGGAGGGAATGGAGAAAGCGTCCGGTGGCGGCATATGGTCTGTTCCTCTCGGATAGCACCAAGAGGGCCTCCGAACTTAACGTCCCCATCCGATAGTTCTTTTCCTACCAGGATTCGAACCAGCCACCTCCGAGACGAGCGCAACAGCATTGAGTGCTTTAGCTACCTCGGATGTGAGGACGGGCTAAGACAATAATGAATGCTTGTTCTGTCATGCCTTTGCCTGCTACGTAATCGTCCAGTTCAGAACACGGCAAACAGTGTGAGCTATGCACGAGCAGGCCAAATCTTGTCATTTGGCATTGAGCCTTTATTATGGTTACAGTGTGTTCGCTCCAAGCATCTGTCACCAGTGCGACTCGAAAAGCGCACGTCGCGGTCATTGTCCAACAAACCGGCACGTGTGTAGGTAACAAAGTAACACAAAGAAGACACGGCCAGAGAGCGGAGTAAGTGACCTCGAACACTGTGGGGAATGGCTTGCGACTGTGGACACTCCTCACTGCTTCGCAGTCTACCGTACCTTCAAGTCGCATAAGCACAAAAGCTGCCCCTAGGCGGTCAATATTATTACGCAATAATATTGAACGTGTTGCGGTGAGATTGTTGAAAGGTTGCGCAATAGTATTGACAATATCACAGACTTTTGAAGTATATTGTGCTGCCTGGAAATATTGTGCCAGGCTGTGCATTGTATTGACAATATGCTTACTATTCTCTCGGTGCTGCAGACTGTGGATGCATGTAGTTGTCGTTGTCGTTTTTGTTATTGTTGTGTTGTAAATAAGTTCAAAACAAGACGAAAAAGCGTTCTTTTTGTGTTGCATCGAGATTACTGGCATTATGGGATGTTGGGACCGATGAGTACAAAAACAGAAATGTTAATCGTATATTTTTAAAGAGAAACTGCACATGGAAGCCTCAAATCTTCGAAAGAATTGCCAGCAGAAAGGTTCCGTACCGTAATAGATAAGCGCTGACTTGATGGAATTGCGTCTTTTGTTACTTTGTTGTTTGATCATGGGGATACAACCGTCTGCAGGAATTTACCCGGAGCTGGAGGGGGGGGGGGGAGAGGAGAGAGGGGGCAAGACTTAAAAAATTGCTATTTTTGACATAAATTAGCTAGTTAGCTGGTCAGTTGCGAGACGTATCACGCCACAGGAACTAAACAGCCGACACAAAAAACTGTTTATATTCCAGAGAAATGATGCTTATCCACTCAATGTTTACTACAATAGGTAGGTTAATTTGATATTTAAAACCAACAAACAAACAATTATACAACCATTTCTAAAGCCGTAGTATTGACCCACTGCGGTCAGTCAGATAGTGCTTCATTTGGCAAAATGAGAAGTTTAGTGTAAGTATGGGAAACCACATCTAGAAGTTTGAAAGAACATTGCATCGTACTTTTTAATAACACAGGCACTGCTCTTTCGCATTTATTCGCCAATACAGGGCCCTCAACTCTCAATAAATATGTCCTTCCTGGACTCTAATAAACGTAACGTAAGAGTGCACGTGGTGACATGGACGGCGACGTATGGAAGTTTGGGTGTGGCCGTGATTCGTGCACGGATAGCCGAAGCGATTAAGACGATTACTCACGTAAAGCGAGTCCTGGTACGGCACAGATTTTCGTTGCCATCATTCCAATATACAGCCAAAGGTGATTCATCTTCACAACTACGAATTCATTTCCTGACTTCTAGAATTATATGGGAATTTTGTAATGAATAACTCCGCACACTAGATTCCAAGGGGTAAGTAACTGCTGTCTGCTGTTGTTCTGAAGTCGTTTAATAATACAATAAACGCTACGTTTCACCCGCAGTTTCATATATTTCCACATACTTCCTGAGGGATTAAGAGCGGTTGCTTTAGCGGGCGATATGATAGCATGAGTATTGACCAAACGGAACGCGTATTCTTGCAGCCGTGTGAATACTGCTATTGTCATCCTGGAAGAAGTAAATGTCTACAGCTTATTCATCATGAAGATGTAGAAGAAAGGGCAACACTTGATGGCCAAGAATGTTGAAATAAACTTGGTGGTTTATGTTCACGGTGAGCTGGATGAGTGCGCCCAAGTCGTGATACGGAAAACAAACCCACAACACCACATATTCACGGCCGGTCTGACCTGCACCATCCACATACTGCCTGCTAAAAGATTCACGGGCCGTCGGTGCTCTTGTCACTTTGCGTCATTTTAGCAGAGGTAAAATCGCGATTCGTTGTACTAAATACCACGTCTCCAGCCAGATACTATGCACTTCCAGTGTTTGGTCCGATGAAGACTTGCAGCTTTATGTACCCTCTGATCAATGGCCTTTTGCGAGGTACGTGCGTGTGCGCGCGCGCGCGCGCGCGCGTGTCTGTGTGTGTGTGTGTGTGTGTCTGTTGGGGCTTACGGGCGCTCAACGTCGAGGTCATCAGCGCCCTGACACACACATAAAAAAAAACGAATTTGGACAAATTTAGTAAAATGGAAACATACACGAAAGGAAAGTGGGAAAAGATGAAAAATGCTGTATAAGAAAATGAAACATGAGAAAAACGAGAGAGTAGCGTCAAGGATGCCATAGGAAACTGTCACTATCTGGCCACTTACGTAAAATATGGGCGAGCCAGTCACCTTGTGAACAAATTAAGATCCTCTGCCCAAAATCTTGGTAAAAACATTGGACAAGTCACAGAACTTTAAACCTTTAACCACATTCGTTTGAGTTTTTCCTGAAAGAGATGGCAGATCCGCCGGTAAGTCAGACGCGGCCCGCTGGTCAGAAAATAAAACGCAATCCAATAAAACGTGGCGCACAGTGACCTGGATGCCACAAGCACCACACATTGGAGGGTCCTCTCACCGGAGCAGGAAGCCATGCGTCATAGGACTGTGGCCTATCCGAAGCCGAGTGAGGAGAACCTTGTCCAGTCTACGTGGCTGGCAGGAAGTACACCACCCACGCGTTCTGGGCTTGACTAAACGGAGCTTATTGTCAGTCATTTCCAGCCACTCATCCTCCCACCGACGCATGACTCGTGAGCTCAACAGCGAGGTGAGTGCGTGCAGTCGTTGTAGTTGGAGGAGGCCATCCTGGATGGTTTGGACTATTTTCTGTGCTGGATACAAACGTTGCAGTGAGTGAAGGACACTTAGTGAATCGGAGCAGACAAGAAATTTAGGACAGGAAGAGTGTGTCATCTGCTCCAGTGCCCGCAAGATCGCAGACAACCCTGCATCAAAGACAGTAAACGCTTGAGGCAGTCGTACCTTGAGGACAAGATACAGAAAAACAACAGAGCAACCAACGGGATTCCCCTGTATCGACCCATCCGTAAAAACAGGTACATAGTCGTGGTGCTCAGATAAAATGGCATAAAACGTTGCATTAAAAAGGGTCGCAGGAGTGCAGTATCTCTTGTAACGCACCAAATCTAAAATCACTCTGGACCTCTCCAGTAACCAGGGTGGCAGGTAGTTAAAACCCTGGATTTGGGGCCGTACGGGCTCCACACCGAGGTACTCCAGCACACGTTGTACACGGATCCCAAACGGCATCGTAGCCTGGGGACGGTGGGAATAAAGACGGTCCAGAGGCGGATGAGAAACAATATGATGAGCAGGTGAGGTTGGAGCTGCAAGAAACTTACACACGTGGTGCACCAGGAGGAGCTGACGCTGGATTGTAAGTGGCGGTTCCCCGGCCTCAGCACAGAGGCTGGGTGTGGCTCTGGTCCGATAAGCACCCGTGGCCAGTTGAATCCCCGCTTGGTGGACAGCGTCAAGGATGCGCAAATAAGAGAGCCTCGCTGACCCATACACCGTGCACCCGTAGTCCAACCGCGAACGCACAAAAGCCCGATAAAACTGGAGGATATGCGCTCTGTTCGCTCCCCAAGACCTGTGGCTGAGGCACTTGAGGATGTTCAGTGCCTTCAGGGTTCTGGCTTTCAAGTCTCGCAGGTGTGGCAACCATGACAATCTGGAGTCAAAAATGAGACCCAGAAACCGCACTGTGTCTCTAAAATGTAGGACAGTGCCCCATTTGCAAGGCAGGCAAATTAAAAGGACGACGAGAACGATTAAAATGAACACACACACACACTTATCGGCAGAAAACTGAGAACCCGTCTTTGCAGCCCACTCCTCTAACTGCCGCACTGTAAGTTGCAACTGACGGCTCACCGTTTCAACACTGGAGGAGAAACGGAAAACAGCAAAGTCATCCACAAATAAGGAGCACTGTACTGGACTCCTTTGCGAGGTGCCCAACTCCTGGTGTGCATTGCATGCAGTTCCTTTCGCAATGTTCGCTCGGAAAATGAGATGCATATGCATTACCTGACAGCAGCACTTCCTGTAGCGCTTGAAACAAATTAACATCGACAAGGCCTCACACTTGTCTCCGATGCTGGTTACGTACTTTTTATGACCGGCAACCTTATCGCGTGTTACACTGCTGTGATGATGTTTTGGTTTGTGGGGCGCTCAACAGCGTGGTTATCAGCGCCCGTACAATTACCCAATCTTTGCTCAGTCCAATTTCGCCACTTTCCTGGATGATGATGAAATGATGGGGACAACACAAACACCCAGTCATCTCGAGGCAGGTGAAAATCCCTGACCCCGCCGGGAATCGAACCCGGGACCCCGTGCTCGGGAAGCGAGAACGCTACCGCGAGACCACGAGCGGCGGACCCGTTACACTGCTGTGAATGGTACACCAATACTCCCGGACATGCTGGACAACATCAAGTCGGGCAACTTCATTCACGATGTCGTCACGGGCACGTCCAAATACGGTAGCTCCTCTTTGCCATTCTGCGAAGTCCACACGTCAAACCATCTTACTGCACTGATTCCACACACTGCAGTGGTACATACACACAATTGCACTGCCGTGACTTACAGGGTATGGGGGGAGGGGGAATGGACCAAAATATGGAAACACCAAAAACACAACACATTGCCGTGCCTAATACGGTATAGGAAAACCGCTTGCATTAAAAACTGCTTCCACCTGTCTCAAAATCGATAAATATAGAACCTGCATGGTTTTCAGGGGAATCTTGAACCATTCTTCCTGTAAAACAGGGGCAAGTTTAGGTAACGACGATGGAGGTGTATAGCGCTCACGCATTATTCTCTCCAAATTAGAACACAAATACTCAATAACAGTGAGATTTGGTTACTTTTGTGGCTAGAGGACATGCGACAATTCATCATCGTGCTCACAAAATTACTCCTGGAGGATGCGAGCTGTGTGAACACTGAACCACGGAATGGACCTGATCAGCCAAAATGGTCACATAATCCCTGGCAGTAAAGCGATCTTGCCGAGTAACCGTGGTGGCCACGGAATACCACGATATGGCTCCCCAGATCATCACCGAACCCTTGCTATGTTTCACTCGTGGCACATAAACTCGGTCAAAGCTGGAAACAGTGTGAAACAAGACTCATCCGACCAAACCCACTTTCTTCCATTGTTCCATAGTCAGGGTGTTATGGCTTCGGTACCACGTTACCCTGTTACGGGCATTTGGTCACGTTCGCTTCACTTAGCTCCGCCACATTGCAGTCATAACTACACAGAACACTGTTCTGATCCTAACTGACACTTGCACAGGATTGACGACATAGCATACCTGCCGTTCGTGGCGAAATTCAGCAGTGCAACCTACAGACTTGACTAGCACATGCACTTATGTTCAAACATGCATTTCTTGCTGTTTGTCCGTATTTTTGTACAACTGCTGTAGTCAGCAGCGGAGGACGTGGGTCACATGATCACCCGGTATCAGTCCTCCTATATCAACAGCGCTCCAGTCGATAAGGGTGCTGTTTTACGGGAGACACTCATGTATTTTCTCCGATGAACTTGTAGCTTTAAGAGTTGACGGCTCGTCTCTTCGAGTATTAATATGATGCTTACAATCAGACATCTCTAACAGTTAACTACACAATATTTAGGATAAACGGCGTGAAACAAAATTTGCCCGCGATTCCACTGATTATATCCGAACTATGTATCTTTTTAGGTATGATATCTGAACCTGGTCCCCACCTATTATTTAGATGCGTTGCTCCAGTCAGTACTGAAGAAGAACACTTTTCATGTAAGGTTCTACCTCGAGCTCACACAAGCCTTTCCCGCGCCTGTGGCTGTAGCTATAGGTGACTTCTTAACGTGCGTGCCGGGATGATCACTTCGCGGCAGCCCCGCTCTGTGACGTCATTGTCGGAACGAGGACGCGAGCTGCCGATAGCACGAGACCTCGCCCCCTACGCAATCAGGACAGAAATAGTTTTATGAAAACCACCGCTTGTTCTAGGGGAGTTTATATAACGTTTATGTAAAATGTGGATACAGAGTCCAGTCAGTCAGCAAATATCGCAAGCTCCTCACCCACATTCGTTATCAGCTGGGAAGGGTTTATGTAAAATTTACGTAAGGAGCGGAGGAGGATCCGGTGTTCTGATCGCAGTTCAGAAACGCGTGGGATACACCCTACTCCTTCGCGCTGGTACCATGTTTCCGAATAAAGAAGAAAATAGTAGAAACATCGAAATCCACATTTGTTATAAATGGGAAGATTTTATATAGAATGAACGTAAACAGCGAAGGGGAATGCTTAAACTGTCAGAAAATGGTAATCACAACTGGTAAAAACAATTTCCCGCTTGAGATTTTCTCGTGCCAAAAATTTATTCATTTTTTGTTGGTAACCTATCCGTCCGTAAGCTGGAGCAGGAAATCCTGTTAAAAGAATCAGAAAGGCCGCTGAAACCTCCGCAACCCTCTTAGTAATCATATGTTTTTTCTTATCTGTCTTAGGCATTCGACTATGGAAAATACAGCATACATTTGGAGAAACTTAAGAAAGTACTTCACTTCACAATTACCTAATAGGAAGAAAGGGGTCATGTTAGAGAGCTCCTGTTGTTTTTATGGTGAACCTTCTTCTGATTGGCGAAAAATTACATCTAGTGTTCCACATGGTTCAATATTAACACCACTCCTGTTCTTGCGTAAAAAGAGAGCCGACATTCCATCTTAAACTGGTAACTCAAACGTAGTCGCATTTCCGATGATGCAAGCATAATAATGAAGACCTATGGAGTGCAACAGCAGAAGGAACAGTAAATGATATATTCAAAAGCCTTCTGACTAGTTCTCAGTGAACTGTCCGTCACTCAACTTACATTACACAGATACAGTTCATTCATCTCCGTACAAGGCAAAATACATTATCACCAATAGCAGTTTAGGAAAAGCAAAGGGGATATGTAAAACAATGTTCAAAATCACTGTGTGTGCATCTTGATCAGAACTAGTATCGATAGTCACGTATTAAAATCTTTCTCAAACGTTTGGAGTGAGAAACATTTCTCTACGTGCGATCGCTGACTTTGGTGTTGAACTCATTTCCAGTCATTAATGTCCCAAGGAATAAATTTCTGGTTTAATCCCACAATTAGATATGCAAAAATTATTTCACAGAAACGTGCTCTAAAAAGAAAGGAAGATTAGAGTTTAACGTCCCGTCGGAAACACCGTCATTAGAGACGGATGAACGTGTTTTAAGGATACTACCTGGTTTCCATACTAGAACACTGAGTTGGTCACTTCCTACAAAACTAGATGTATTAACAACAGTATTACTCGTATTTCGTCATTTCTGCGGACGCTTCGCCTCACTGTGGATACTTAAATTGGACTGAAGATTGTTGTACAGCCTAAATCGGTTAGCGGACACAATTAAAGAGCAATTTTGAATGTTTTAAGATGAGTTTTAATAAACAGCAGGGTCAGCTACACTCTTAGATCACATATTGTTTGTTGCCAGTGTTGTTGTCTAAACGAAAATATCGTCTTTGGATAACTGTAAGGGAACACTGAACAAATTAGAGAGTACTTTCGGTGTAGTGAATTACAGCTCTTTTTAAAAGCCAGTTAGGTTACGATAATACGCATAAACAAGATAAAGAACCTGGTTACATGATAAGGGGTGAATATCTAGAGCCTCTGATACTGTTCAAAACTGAGGAGAAACAAATATATGAAACCAGTAGTAGCACACGTAATTAGAAGAATTTTGTTTGTTGAGTGGATTTTGAGAATGGGCAATGTGTCTGTTACGGAGACACACATAAAAATCAAAGAGCGGCAAATTCTTGAGCACTGCTTCAGCGTTTGGACTCGTTTTCGGGTGAACCTGACGGATGATGGAGATAGGATTCCTGCTGATCGCTTGATAGGTGGATACAATATATACGCAAGTGTTACAGAGACACTCAGGGAATTTAAGCGGGGAAACCCCTGGGAAAGAAAGGTTACGTTCTTGTCGATAAAGCTGTAAAAAATCAGTTTTCAAAGTAAATTGTGTAAATGTTTCTACTGCCCTTATCCTGCAGAGGAGAGTGTTGTACACAGAGGATTGTGTTCCTAGAATCATGCAATGTTTTTTGGTCGGTACTTCAGTCTAGTGACTGATTTTAGGATCACATGATGGCCCGCGGACTAGAGACTTCCATAAGCGGTATCAGATATTTTCTTGATTTTGTTAGTTTTGCTTTGTGCAGCATGTGTAAATATTTCGAGGCCTACACATCTAAGCAATGTATAAAATACTGATGCTTTTGGATGTACTATTTATTCTTCAGTTACACATTGTTACGGCAAGTAAAATTCTATAGTGTTTAAAACTACTGTAGTTATCTGACGTATGGGTGGTTAAGCCACACTTCATCGGTCGAGCATCATCTTGTACCTAGAAACAGAAGAAGGTCTTTACCATGAAACATGTGATATTTGAAAATTAACTGGATTTTGTTAATATCTAAACAACTTTACCTGTCTTAAAAACGACAATTTCTATTTCAAAATGTATTTAACTTGTAACTCGTTTTTGATAAAACTTCTGTTTTATTTTTCGCTTACTGATTATTGGTGCGTGGTAGATTAATAATATAATAGATGGACTGTTAAATACAGTATCACCAAGATTTTCACGATTGCAACCCTCTTAAATATCTGTAGACTGTTTCTTCCGGTATACAGGGCCTTGGAAAATTTTTCACATTTTGGAAAGAACCTTAACTTTTTGGAGCAATTGCTTTAATTTCCGAAAAAGACTGCAGCACACAAAAGTGAATCATCATTTAAACGTGATGTTGCAAGGAAGGACAGAAACTCAGAACCGGACGCAGTCCCATTGCTTTTTTATTAGTCTTGCTTATAGAGATTTCAGCTATAAATAGCCATCTTCAGTGGTAAAATACAAGGAAATTACGGAATCAAAATTGATTCACATAAAACAATAAGTAAAACACAACGTTATCCACTAACAATGATCCATTATAATCAACAAACCATTTGGGCGAGCTGTAATCCAACAAACTCGCAGCAGTAGGTGACACCATATGTCTTTACTCGTCTTTAAGCAGAAGGAAATCGAGGTTGTTCTTTGCAACAAGTACAACAGCCTCAGTTTGCATCATGTAATGTGTGTAACCGACGCCCTCTATATTGCAAACTAACTAAACTGATATCATCCGATGTAGTAGTTTAAAAGGCTTTTTAAAAAATAAAATAAAATGAAACCTGCAAGTACAGTTGCACATCACCTTTAAAATACAGCAACAAATACCGAATTACAATGCGTTTGTTCATATATTACTGATGAAGCGATCCACTGAATCTTATGCAAAAGTTCATTAATTACGATTGCCCTGTACAGAGCTTTTACATTACAATAAAAATAAAAATAAATTGTTGAAGATCGTCTTATTGTGTTGTAACACTTCTTACAAGGCAGTTGTATGAGCCTGTTAATGATCTTTTGCATAAGATTCGGTGGTTCGCTTCACCACTAATGTATAAACAAACGCATTATAATACGGTATTTATTGATGTATTTTAAAGGTGATATGCAACTGCCCTTGCTGATTTCCTTTTATTGAAAGAAGGGTTTTAAACTACTACAATAGAAAGGAACAAGACTGGTTAGTTTGCAATATAGAGTGCGTTACACTACGTGATACAAACTCAGGCTGCTAGACTTCCTGCAAACAATAACCTGTTTCCTTCTGCCTATACACCAGTCGGGTTAGATGGCGACACGTACCGCTGCTAGTTTGTTGGATTTTAGCTCACCAAATGGTATGCTAACTATATTGGATCATTGCTAGTGGATAACGTGATGTCTTACTTATTGTTCTACATAAATCAATTCGGATTCTGTAATTTCCTTTTATTTAACACTGAAGATGGCTATTTATAGCTGAAATCTGGATAAACACGGGTAATAAAAAAGCTGTAGGGTTGCGACTGGTTGCTGTGTTCCTATCCTTCCTTATAATAATAGCCTACGGTCGCTGAGCACAACAGTTCATATGGAACCAAAGTTGATTTACAAATGTAATAAAAAATGTATTCAACTTCTATTACAGGGCTGGCTAGAGGAGAAGTATGAAAAGTGTTGCAAGGTGCAACACTTCCCCTGCTTCACACAAGGATACCCAAACCACTTAATAGATTTCCATAGCAGCGACTTCAATTGACTTGCCCGTACGTGCTCTTCCACCCGTGAAGATTCCGGTTGTTTTCACGAACGACCGGACTGCGTCAGATCGAAGAAACAGATTTTTCATCATACAGAGTTAGTTTCCTCTAATGGAAATTGATGTGCTTCGTAGCGGAGCGGACCGATGGGACGCTTCCACCGCTGCCTGTAGCCTTGGAAGTTTCGCTTTACTACTTGCGTAGGGTGCTGCTACGGAGACCAAAGCAGAATTTATTGCACACGTAATACCTAAAGAAGAAGTAAATGACGTTACCGTTATTTTCTAGTGATTTTTTTGAGTTTGAAGCTTTATAACATTCTCGCAAATGCAGGCGTATCAAATTTAAATCATTTGCGAGTTCCTTAAGATATCCTGGCAGCACGTCCTATAGAGCGTTGGTCAGCAAACGACGTGTGAGCGTCATATGGCCCTCCAAAACATTTCGTGCATCCCTCACAAGCATCATTGTTTTGGTCACGATATACAGAGCGAAACAACCAGAGAGTTTGATTTTTGTATAATAAAGCAGATTTCAGAGTAACTAGTCAGAACCCAAAGCTCCTACGCAGGCAGTGTTTCACTCTTAAGAATTAAGCCTCCTTTACCTCGTCGATGACAGTGGAACATGGGAGCATCAGTTTTGTCGCGTTCTGCACTGTCACGACTACAAATGCTAGCACCATCTGTAACATTGTTTTGCGTTTATCGTGGAAACGTCTGCTTCTATTCCTATGGAAGCGTCTTCTCTTTGGGCAGTGTTCTTTCGTGATCGATGTTTATCTCCTTGCAGATACAATGGCTGCCAGTGTGGCATTACTGGCAAACTTTGCTTGTGATACTAAAAGGTTTCAGACCCTCTTTTATAGACTGTTGTGGGGCGTTCGTTAGCATCAGCGCTATAGTGACGTATAGAGTTCACAAGGTGGGCTTTGAAAGATCTCCCTTCGGCTATTTTTTCTAGCAAAATTTCTTGATAAATCCTCTGACAACTTTCACAGATTACGAACTGATCGCACGTATCTGTGCTCATTTCAAAACCCTATCTCTCGTAAGACGTGATCGACTAGTAGATGTGACATCCTTCAACACTGTGAATGGGGGAATGTGGAACAGACACTAGCTAGTAAAGCTGGTCTCTCACTGCTGCGATGAGTGAGAATGGAAAAATGAAAGATCGACAACTTACCTAACGAGTAAGGAGTAACTTTATACAAGATCTCACACACAAAAAAGGAAACAAATTTCATGTTTGTAAATGAAAATCACAAAATTGGGAATTCTCTGCAGTACTAATTTATTTAGTTAAGCTGGCTGTCTTCATCAAAGAGGATAAAGAATAACTGAACAACTTTGAAAAAGATACCACACTTGGAGCAGGAGGTTGAAACAAGTTAAATGTCATCTTAAAACTGTGCAATTATAACATGATTGAAGATATTTTAAACTACACAGCAAAAATAAATACCAAGGGAAAATTCTGGAAAACATTATGACTAAACAAGGAAAAACCTTGTGTGTAGATGCGAGCGAGAGGTGGAGAGGAGAAGAAAATTACGAAAGTGAAAAATGCTACACCTGGATCTAAATGTTAGTAACATTATAACTGCTACATAAATGGTAAATCTATATTTATAAGTTTAAAGGTTTGTAGTTCAGCAACAGAATAGCCTATATAATCATGTAAATTAGCACGACAACCGCAATAAGATAAAATAAATACAAAATTATAGTATTGGGCAGCAACTTTCTTCTGCGTTGAACTGAAACACATCCTACAGTTAACGAAGGTGTGACGTGGTCACATTTGTGCAAACAGTGGCCCATCAAGTAATAGACTTTCTTTCTTTATTGTTAGTCTGTGATCACAAAATGTAATCAGACTAACAATTTCAGTCGGTAGTGTCCATCCACATATCTGTTAAAGATGAAAGACAAGGAAAGCAGTAAAAATTTTGTTATTCTGTAATGCATATTTGATGACCGTATTTCAATTCAATTTTCTTTTTCTTTTGTAAGCAACAGATCTGGAATGATAATTATGCACTGGAATAGACAGCTGGAGAACAATATTTTGTGTTTTTTTTAAGTTTTCTATTTTGTTTGATGCAGCCAGCGATGAATTCCTGTCCTATGCCCATCTCCTCACGTAATAGTGGCCGCTACACTCAGTGTCCGCAGTTACTTGTTGGACGTGCTCCAGTCTGTCTCTCCCCCTGCAGTTCTTTTTTCCCACTGCAGCTTCCTTTATTACCATGGTAGTTATTCCCTGTTGTCTTAATGTGCATCCTATCGTTGAATCCTTCTTCTAGCCAGTGTTTTCCATATGTCCCTTTTCTCATAGATTTTACGCAGAAGCTCCTCATTTCGTACCAGTCCATTAGACACGGAGCACGAGTTCGGACTGAGAAATGATGGTGGAGGAAATCGGATGTTCCCTTTCAAAGGAAGGGTCCCGCCATTTGTCTTTACCAAGTTTGGGAAATCAAGGAAAATCTAGATATGAATAGTCGGACGGGGATTGGAACCGTCGTCCTTCCGAATGCGAATACAGTGTGCTAACAGCTGAGTCACCCTGCTCGGTGATATGGTAAATACAGAAGACGAGCAAACGGGAGAGGAGAGGGTCTCGGACACGTTTTTCGGAAACTTCCTTAGAATTAACCACATTAGGTAACAAAGTTTCTTGAGAACATGGGGAAAAAAGTACTACGGATCCAACAAGTTCAAAGTGGCCAGGAGGAAGTGAGAGTACAGGGAACAGGGATTTATGTCATAATTTCTTTCAAGTAAAAAATGCAGGCTTTCATAGGTTTCCAGGACAGAATTAGACCCAGGACATCGCGGACAGAAGAGTGAAGAAGACTACAAAGCATGAAAATGGAGGACTACTGGACAAAGGTAAAAACAAGAAGGAACGAAGCTGACCCGAATTCAGATGGTCCTCAGATGGCCAAAACGAAAAGATAGAGATGAGATTAGATTAGTACTTGTTCCATAGATCCTGAATACGACACTTCGTAATGATGTGAAACGTGTCAGGTTAATAAAATGTGTCTATACAAGTTATTACATTACACAAAATATTACATGACACTTAATATTTAAAAAATTTTTGTGGGGATTGGGGAAATTACCCACTTACTACATCCAAAAAATCATCTAATGAGTAGAAGGAGTTGCCATTAAGAAATCCTTTTAATTTCCTTTTAAATGCTATGTGGCTATCTATCAGACTTTTGATGCTATTATGTAAGTGACCAAAGACTTTTGTGGCAGCATAATTTACCCCCTTCTGACCCAAAGTTAGATTTAACCTTGAGTAGTGAAGATCATCCTTTCTCCTAGTGTTGTAGCCATGTACACTGCTATTACTTTTGAATTCGTTCGGATTGTTAATAACAAATTTCATAAGTGAATATATATATTGTGAGGCTACAGTGAAGATCTCTAGCTCTTTAAATAAGTGCCTGCAGGATGATCTTGGATGAGCTCCAGCAATTATTCTGATTACACGCTTTTGTGCAATGAACACTCTTTCACTCAATGATGAGTTACCCCAGAATATGATGCCGTACGAAAGCAGAGAATAAAAATAGGCGTGGTAAGCTAATTTACCGAGATGTATATCGCCAAAATTTGCAGTGACCCTAATAGCATAAGTAGCTGAACTCAGACGTTTCCACAGATCTTCAGTGTGTTTTTTCCAGTTCAACCCCTCATCAATGCATACACCTAGAAATTTTGAATATTCTACCTTAGCTACCGATTTCTGATCGAAGTCTGTATTTATTAATGGTGTCATTCCATTTACTGTGTGGAACTGTATATACTGTGTTTTGTCTAAGTTTAACTTGCAGAGAACCACTTAATGATTTTCTGAAAAACATCGTTTTACAATTTCACCAGTTAATTCTTGTCTGTTGGGTGTGATAGCTATACTTGTATCACCGGCAAAAAGTACCAGCTTTGTATCTTCGTGAATATAGAATGGCAAGTAATTAATATATATTAAGAACAGCAGAGGACCAAAGACCGAACCTTGCGGCACCCCATTCTTGATTGTTCCCCAGTTTGAGAAATCACCAGTTTTTTTTGCATATTATGTGAACTGCTTATTTCAACTTTCTGCACTCTTCCAGTTAGGTATGATTTAAACCATTTGAGCGCTGCCATATTCATACCACATTACTTGAGCTTGTCTAGAAGTATTCCATGATTCACACAATCAAAAGCCTTTGAGAAGAGAAAAGCTTCGAGGATATGCAGCTACAGGCATCGAGACTACGGATTGGTATACAGGATAAGTGTTAAGTCATTCACGAAGTGGCATGGGCTGTGATCAGTAACACAGAGGAGCTAACGGCGTGCAGAGACTGCGATCATAGCGTTTCGGGACGCTTCTCGTGCTGCGCTATTCTGGGAGTGTGGTAAGTGTGTCGCACGCACGGGGAGTCGCACAAGGCCGCACTGTGGGAAGCAGGTGGCAGAGACGCCGCGGCAGGCAGGCGGTACACAGAGGCACAGGCAGAGCACCGAGCAGCTACAGGCAGCTTCTTCTCGGTAGGCGAGGGCACAGGGCCAAATTATACAGCCTGCAGGAGACCCTAATCCGCTTACTTTGAGACAAGAAACCAGCGTTCTAAAATGAATAATTTAGGTACTGAATGAACAGTGTGTGTGAAGCACATGTTTGTAAACTGATTGTCACTGTGGAGAAACCACTTTCGAGGTACCACAAGGTTCAATTTTAGGTCCGCTAATATTTGACATATAGGACAACTACCTACATCTCAGTATACACGAAGCAGAATTAGTGTTTTGCAGATGACACTAGTAATCTGTCTAAACATACATGAAGCAACAGAAGAAATCGTAATTAATGTTCTTAGAACTATTATTGAGTGGTTTTCTGCAAACTCTCTCACTCTCAGTTTCAAAAAGGCACAACCTATTCAGTTGTGCACGTCTAGACGTACTGTGATCTACGCAAATGATAAGTGTACGACGTTCTGATGAAATGATAACAAAGTTGCAAAATTCAAAATTTTTAGATGTGCATACTATGACGTTTTAAAGTGCAAAAAACATATTTTAGGACTCCTAAAACAACTCAGTTCAGTCACTTTGTACTCCGAATCAGTGCAAATCCTGGGGAGAAATACGTACCTTCGTTAACGGACGCTCTAAGAAAGAAAAAAACGACGGACTATGAAGGAATTATCATAATGGGACGAAAATCGATATATGTGTTGTACACGCACAAACAAAGAAATTATTACAATTGGAAAAACTGGATGATTTATTAAAGAGAAAGAACTTCACAACTCAGCGAGTCTGGCCTTCATGCAAGCAGTTATTAGGCTTGGCATTGATTGATAGAGATCTTTGATGTCCTCCTGAGTGATATCGTGCCAAATTCTGTTCAATTGGCGCGTTAGATCGTCTAAATCCCGAGCTTGTTTGATGAACTTGCCCATCACGCTCCAAATGTTCTCAATTGCTGGGCAAGGCAGGATTTCAATTATTCAAAATGACAATCACAATCGCATTATTTATTGTGCCGCCAACCTGTTTCAACCCGCGATGGGGTCATCTTCAGGGCAATTTGGTAACCAACCGCGTTGTAATTCGAACCCTCGATCCTCGGATTATAGTTAACTGAAAATAATTTAAAAAAAAGATGTTTGTGCATTGGGACTCGAATCCACGACGCTGGGAGTAGCAGTCCGTAGTCTTCCCGCTTCGTCGACTGCTCCCTGGCAGCTAGGCTAACATAAACGCACCACGCCTGGCTCGATGCCCATCAAAAATACTATTTTTTAAGGTTTCGTACCTCAGTCGGTAAAAACGGAACGCTTATAGAGTGACTTTGTTGTCCGTCCGTCTGCTGTCTGTAACGCGTAGGCGTATCGAGTTGAAATTTACGTCACATACTACGATCTGTGGTCGTATAAATGTAAGCTTCTAAGTCAATACAATCAGAACATACGGCCATTTATGCCACATATTTTAATGCTCCCAAATTCACTCATCAAAACCTGTAGTGTACTTCCCTTTGACCCAGAATCATGAAATATGACAAGAAGCAAGATTTCACAGCACAACCACACGAAAAAATCAGAGAAGTGTTAGTTTGTAATTATATTACACGGAAAAGTATTTCTTTTGTCATTTGTTATCCACTTCAGACTTTTGATTAAAGCATTCTCGCAAGTATTGGAATTCCCGGGATCGATATCTTGCCAGCATCAATGCCGATAACAAGCTAAAATCGTCGTGGAAAGTATGGATTCCCGGAATGGATGAACTGCCTGCATAGGAGTACACAGTCAAGTTTGTATGGTACCCTCAGAGAGCGAATCCCACTCGTACCTGCTCATTTTTGTTCTTTTTAATCAGTGATTTAATTGTCGAAGGAGTATTTTACAAGGATCCATCAGATTAATACAAGGAAATACAAGTCATATAAATATACATACCTCTGTAGTTGACGAGACCGGAGCACGGAAGCATCAGAAGAAGGAATTTCAAGATTGCAGAGAAGTTGTCTTACGAACAATTTTTTTCCTTACTTGCCTTCTTCTATTTATTCACACACAACTGTGTCGCTTCCATGAAATAACTGTAATAACATAAGAGGCTCGTCTGTGGATTTCGCTTTCTCATTGTGTCGATTACTTAGTCACTAGCAGTACGGGAATAGTATTCCCAGAATGTAGCACCTCGGTTCTCAGTAACGTAGATGTTAAGTCCCATAGTGCTTAGAGCCATTTGAACTATTTTCTGTCGACTGGACGTTAAACACTAACCTCCTCCTCCACCTCCTCCCACGGTGAAACAAGACGATCAGTGCTTTCATGGAAACATGTTTGCGGTTGCCTTTCACTGATTTGATGCCGCAATGGTTGGATACGGCCCGCCACAAATTCCTCTCCTATGCCAACGTTTCCATCTCAGAGTAGCACTTGCAACCTATATCATCAGTTATTTGCTGGCGTGTATTCCAGTCTCTATCTTCTTCTAATGAGGAGGTATTGAATAGGATTGGGGAGAAGTTTGTGGCACAACTTGACTAGAAGAAGGAATCGGTTGGTAGGACATGTTCTGAGGCATCAAGGTATCACCAATTTAGTATTGGAGGGCACCGTGGAGGGTAAAAATCGTAGAGGGAGACCAAGAGATGAATACACTAAACAGATTCAGAAGGGTGTAGGCTGCAGTAGGTATTGGGAAATGAAGCAGCTTGCACAGGATAGAGTAGCATGGAGAGCTGCATCAAACCAGTCTCAGGACTGAAGACCACAACAACAACACATGCAGTGTGGCACTGATGTGGTTTGGGAGGCCCGCCCCGTTCTTACACGGTCCAGTCATATTAATGTGATTACTGCCTATGTTCGACAACAGCGCGCAATAATCACTCACAGACGGCAGGTGGTAGGACTAGCAGTGGAATGAATACAAAATGTGTCGAGGGGGGAGGGGACGCAGTACAGTCATAATAATATGGAAATGGAGCGATTTATCTGACGTCCAAAACGGCGTGATCATTGGCTTTCGGGCCAAGGGTGGAAGCATTTCCGAAACGGCTAAGTTTGTAAAATGTTCGCGTGCCACCGTGATTAAAGTACGCCGTGCTTGGCAAAATGGCGCTGTCCAGAGCCTGTAACGAGGCAACTGTGGTACACCACGAGTCTTAGACGACAGATGTGAACGACGACTGCGGAGATGTGTGTGGGCGAGTAGACGTGCAACTGTTGAGCAACTGTCTGTCCAGATGAACCAGGGGCATGTGGAACTCCACAGCAGCCGCCTGGTTCATGCGCCGGAGGCTGGAATTTGCACGCCAATAACGGAACTGGGCGTCCACTGAGTGCCGACAGATGACCTTTTAAGGTGAATCATGTTTTATGCTCCATCGGACAGGTGGCTGTTGGCTTGTGCGACCCAGGAACAATCGTCGGAAGGGTCCAGTGCAGGGGAGGGAGCGCTATTTTCTCCCACTTCTAGAAAAGTACAGCTGCAAAGCGTAGAAACGTTTTGACACTTGAGGAATGCTTCATTGTACAATGCCTATTACAGTGACAATGTCATTTAAGACAGCGACAGAAAACATGGAAGATTTAACTGTAAGATAGGATCCAGCCTGATTCAATAACAAGCTAAGGCCTATGAATGATGTACCAAGCATACCGCGATTGGGCGAGGTACTTGGACATTACTCTGGTGGGATAAGGTCAATCAATTGACAGTCAGCACATACATCTACATGTACATCTAACTCTGCAAACCACTGTGAAGTACATGGCAGAGGGTACATCCCATCATCCCATTGTACCAGTTATTAGAGTTTTTTCCCATTACATTCACGTATGGAGAGCGGGAAGAATGATTGTTTGAACGCCTCTTGTCCTCACGATCCCTATGTAAGCGATACATAGGAGATTGTATTATATTCATAGACTCATCAGTTAAAACCTGTTCTTGAAACTTTGTTAGTAGGCTTTCTCGGGGTACTTTACTTCTATCTTCAAGAGTCGGCAATTTCAGTTTTTTTTTAATAACATCATTCTAACACTCTCCTATGGCTCAAACAAACCTCTGACCATTCATGCTGCCCTTCTCTATACATCTCTGTATATCCCCTGTTAGTCCTATTTCGTAAAGGTCCCACATATTTGAGCAATTCTAGAATGGGTCGCAAGGGTGATCTGCAAGCAATTTCTTTTGTAGACTAATTTCACTTCCGCAGCATTCTACCAATAGACCAAAGTCTACCATCCGCTTTACCCACGACTGAAAGTATGTGATCATTCCATTTCATATCCCAAGAAATTACTACACCCATGTATTTGTACGAGTTAGCCGATTCCAACAGATGTTATACTCATAGGATATTATGTTTCCTCGTTTTATGAAGTGCACAATTTTACATTTCTGAACATTTAAAGCAAGTTTTGAAATCTTATCAAGATCTGTCTGAATATTTATGCAGCTTCTTTCAGACAATACAACATTATTGATAACTGCATCGTCTGCAAAAAGTCGCAGGTTACTATTAATATTGTCTGCAATGTCATTATTATACAACATGAACAGCAAGGCTCCCAACAGAATTCCCTTGGACACAGCCCAAGTTACATCTGCACCTGATGATGTCTCTCCATCCATGATAACATCCTGCGTCCTTCCTACCAAAGAGTTCTCAATCCAGTCACAAATTTCACCTGATACCCCACATGATCGTACTTTTGCTAATAAGCCTAGGTGTGAGTCAAACGCTTTCGTAAATCAAGAAATACTGCATTTACTTGCCTATCTTGATCCCATGCTTTCAGTATGTTATGCGAGAAAAGTGCTAGTTGGGTCTGGGGAATATTTTTGTGGTATTTCCAGGATGATGTCCTTATTGTGGAAGGCACGATGCGACAACACAAGTATGTTTCTATCCTTGGCAACTATTACCACCCCTAGATGCAGTTCGTTTCTCCTCGGCACGACGGCATCTACCAGCAGGACAGTGCAACATGTCACACAACTCGGAGTATACGTGCGTGGTTCGAAGAGCACCGGGATTGAGTTTCCGCACTTCCCTGGACATCAAACTCCCCGGATTAAAACCCAGTCGAGAATCTGTGTGACCACCTCGATCGGGCTGTTCGTGCCATGGGTCCCCAGCCGAGAAACGTACACTACTGGCCATTAAAATTGCTACACCAAGAAGAAATGCAGATGATAAACGGGTATTCATTGGACAAATATATTACACTAGAACTGACATGTGATTACATTTTCACGCAATTTGGGTACATAGATCCTGAGAAATCAGTACGCAGAGCAACCACCTCTGGTCGTAATAACGGCCCTGATACGCCTGGGCATTGAGTCAAACAGAGCTTGGATGGCGTGTACAGGTACGGCTGCCCATGCAGCCTCAACACGACACCACAGTTCATCAAGAGCAGTTACTGGTGTTATGTGACGAGCCAATTGCTCGGCCACCATTGACCAGGCGTTTTCAATTAGTGAGAGATCTGGAGAATGTGCTGGCCAGGGCAGCAGTAGAAAACTTTCTGTATCCAGAAAGGCCCGTAAAGGACCTGCAACATGGGGTCGTGCATTATCTTGCTGAAATGTTTTCGCAGGGATCGAATGAAGGGTAGAGCCACGGGTCGTAACACATCTGAAATGTAACGTCCACTGTTCAAAGTGCCGTCAATGCGAACAAGAGGTGACCCACACGTGTAACCAATGGCACCTCATACCATCACGCCGGGTGATACGCCAGTATCGCGATGACGAATACACGTTTCAAATGTGCGTTCACCGCGATGGCGCCAAACACGGATGCGACCATCGTGATGCTGTAAACAGAACCTAGATTCATCCGAGAAAATGACGTTTTGCCATTCGTGCACCCAGGTTCGTCGTTGAGTACACCATCGCAGGCGCTCCTTTCTGTGATGCAGCGTCAAGGGTAACCGCAGCCATGGTCTCCGAGCTGATAGTCCATGCTACTGCAAACGTCGTCGAACTGTTCGTGCAGATGGTTGTTGTCTTGCAAACGTCCCCATTTGTTGACTCAGGTATCGAGACGTGGCTGCGCGATCCGTTACAGCCATGCGGATAAGATGCCTGTCATCTCGACTGCTACTCATATGAGGCCGTCGGGATCCAGCACGGCGTTTCGTATTACCCTCCCGAATCCACCGATTCCATATTCTGCTAACAGTCATTGGGTCTCGACCATCGCGAGCAGCAATGTCGCGATGCGATAAAACGCAATCGCGATAGTCTACAATCCGACCTTTATCAAAGTCGGAAATGTGATGGTACGCATTTCTCCTCCTTACACGAGGCATCACAACAACGTTTCACCTGGCAACGCCGGTCAACTGCTGTTTGTGTATGAGAAATCGGTTGGAAACTTTCCTCATGTCAGCACGTTGTAGGTGTCGCCACCGGCACCAACCTTGTGTGAAAGCTCTGAAAATCTAATCATTTGCATATCACAGCATCTTCTTCCTGTCGGTCAATTTCGCGTCTGTAGCACGTTATCTTCGTGGTGTAGCAATTTTAACGGCCAGTAGTGAACTACAGCTAGCCACAGTATTGGAATCGTCATTCCTCCAAAGCCCTGCCGGTACCTTCCTGCACATCTCGTAGCGGTCTGCGCTTCTAAAGGTAATTATTCGGGCTTTTGAGAGACGGTCACGAGACTGGACAGTGTAGTTACCTTGTGGACTTAAAAAGCGGTGATTCGTGAGTATACACTATTGTCAGATTCCTTGAGGAGAACTCGCACACATAAACTTGCGTTACTCGCCTGCTGGGAACTTTATCCTCCAACGAGTGTGAGTACCAGGAAAAATCGCGGCAGACTGGGCAGTTGCACCCACTCACACGTGATCTATTGGCTTCGCAGAGCGAGTCAGTAGTTGACACGACGAGCAGAGGTCAACGTTTTTCCTGCTCCGTTATTCCAGGCAGCGGGGCTCACTTTAATCATCCTCGGCCTGTTGCGACGCCCTACAATTGCCCGAGATGCGATGCGTCACAGACTGTTCACGGACAGAGGCGTGGGACGTCGTTCCGCGAACCTCTTGCCCTCTGCCCTAAGCCGTTGCGCTGTCTGTGCTATTAGTGGACGCGGCACCCGGATATCGGCAACGGACTGCTAGCTCCCATAGTCGCCGGACACTCCCGGAATAGCACTGTGGATGCAGTGACGTCATATCCCGCATGGAACATGCGGATAACGCCTGCAGTCAGCATGAGAAAAGAAGTTTTTAATTAATGGGAAAACAGGAGGCCAGTTTCTCATCATTAACCCTGAGTGTAGTATGAGAGCCAGAAATAATTAAAAGATGGAAACTGATTTGGGATTTCACAGTATAAGTAGTAGCAAACTACGAGATGTACAGGACGTTTAAAATAATGTGTTTTTCTCTCTAACTTGCAAAATGCAATGAAGGGAAAAAAATCGCAAGACTAAAAAATAATTAATGTAGAGTGATGAAAATTTGGTAATACATTTCTCAAGGTAACATATTAAAGTGATCAACATTGCAAGATCACAGGTTAATGTAAGCGCAAGATAAGCCATTGCAGATGGGAAATTCTGATACATTAATAACCGGTGTAACTGCCAGAATGTTGAATGCAAGCACACAAAGGTGCATGCATTGTGTTGTACAGTGATGTCCTACAAAGTCAGAATCATGCACTACAATTCAGTCATGAAACCGGAAGGACTCTCTGCTTCGGAGTGTCTCATTCTAAATAAAAAAGGGACTGTTGGAAGAACTTGAAAATAAGGAAGTAAGTTTCTGGGACTTCAGAAGACTGCTGAAGAGGCTTGGAGAGCAAGAGAAACGAGGAGCTCTACTAGCACACCGAAAACTTAACGTACATAATGCGGAAAAGACGGCCTAAATTTTATGGACACCTAGATAGAATGGAGGAACACCGGCTGAGTAGCTACGTCACATCATTAAAGTTCACCTCTAAGTGGGTAGAAGAGGTAAAAGTAATGCACAAGAAACTGATATTACACTAGCGATGATCCAAAAAGAGAAGAATTTAGAAGCAGCTACTCCACTCACGAAAACTGACTGTGACCACATGCCCCTCCATATCCGCATCTAGTGACGCCTAACAGCTGAGGATGATACGGCGGTCGGTCGGTACCGTTGGGTCTTTGAGACTTGTTCGGATGGCGTTAAGTTCAGTTAAATATGAATGTATTAAAATCTCTTTGACGATATGCGAATACCCACGACGCTAATGCAAAACAAAAAATTGTCTTTGTAGTGGATGTGGTGTATGAGGAAACATTCCTTAAATAAATTTTACTTGGCATGTATAGGAGGGTCTAGGTCTGTCTAAGAAGCGTAGCATCGCCAATGATCACGTCGTCAGCGTAGCTTCAATATACAGCAAAACAAAAAAAGAAAGTGATTACCTCCAGATTGTTTGGCCGGACGCCTTCTCTAAGGAAAGCGCTGTCGACAGCGTGTTAAAACAGCAGAAGAGGCGAAAAGAAAAAGAAAGCGACGCTGACATGTGAGCGTGTTTTTCGGTCAGGAATAGCTGGCGTTATCTTTCTCGAACGCCGCTGCACACGATACCGCGCCTCGGCGGCCGGTGCGCGATGCAAACAGAGCTGGCGCTGACCCGATGAAATTCAAATACACTCCATAAACAGCGGGCGGCCCTCGCCCTCCCCACAGGAACGACACGTGTCGCAGAGGCGCCGCCGGCCGCTCTTGCCCGGCCCTGCTGCCTATCTGGTGCTGAGTGGCACGCAGCAGTTCATTCACTGTCGCTGCCGAGCTCAGAGGGGCGCGTGTCCGACTCGTGCTGCTGTACTCTGTCCTCCGCAAGCCACTCTACACTACCCGACAGAGAGAGTTTTGCACCAGTACACAAGCGATTTTCTGTCCTATGCCATTCATGCACTGAGCGAGAGTAAACTGTTCGCCTTCCGTAATGTTCGCACATGCATTGACAATGCGCTGACGCATGTTGTCAGGCGTTGTCGGTGGGTCACGATAGCAAATATCCTTCAACTCTTCCTACAGAAAGAAATCCGGGGACGTCAGATCCGCTGAACGTGCGAGCCATGGTATGGTGCTTCGACGACCAATCCACCTGTCATGAAATATGCTATTCAATACCGCTTCAACCGCACGCGAGCTATGTGCCGGACATCCATCATGTTGGAAGTCCATCGCCATTCTGTCTTGCAGTGAAATATCTTGTAGTAACATCGGTAGAACATAACGTAATAAATCAGCATACATTGCACATTCAGATTGCCATTGATAAAATGGGGGCCAATTGTACTTCCTCCCATAATGCCGCACCACACATTAACCCGCCAAGGTCACTGATGTTCCACTTGTCGCAACCATCGTGGATTTTCCGTTGCTCAATACTGCATATTATGCCGGTTTACGTTACCGCTGTAGGTGAATGACGCTTCGTCGCTAAATAGAACGCGTGCAAAAAATCTGTCATCGTCACGTAATTTCTCTTGTGCCCAGTGGCTGAACTGTACACGACGTTCGAAGTCGTCGCCATGCAATTCTTGGTGCAAAGAAATATGGTACGGGTGCACTCGATGTTGATTTAACAGCCGGCCGGAGTGGCCGAGCGGTTCTAGGCGCGTCAGTCTGGAACCGCGTGACCGCTACGGTCGCAGGTTCGAATCCTGCCTCGGGCATGGATGTGTGTGATGTCCTTAGGTTAGTTCGGTTTAAGTAGTTCTAAGTTCTAGGGGACTAATGACCTCAGATGTTAAGTCCCATAGTGCTCAGAGCCATTTGAACCATTTTTTGATTTAACATTCTCAACACCGACGTTTTTGAGATTCCCGATTCTCTCGCAATTTGTCTGCCACTAATGTGCGGATTAGCCGCGACAGCAGCTAAAACACCTACTTGGGCATCATCATTTGTTGCACGTCGTGGTTGACGTTTCACATGTGGCTGAACGCTTCCTGTTTCCTTAAATAACGTAACTATCCGGCGAACGGTCCGGACACTTGGATGATGTCGTTCAGGATACTGAGCAGCATACATAGCACACGCCCGTTGGGCATTTTGATCACAATAGCCATACATCAACACGATATCGCCCTTTTCCGCAACGGTTAGAAGGTCCATTTTAACACGGGTTACGTACCACGAAGCAAATACCGTCCGCACTGGCGGAATGTTACGTGATACCACGTATACGTTTGTGACTATTACAGCGCCATGAATCACAAAGCGAAAAAAGTAGTCCAACGAAAACATTCATATTTCTTTACGTACTACACGAATATGTAATAAAAAATGGGGGTTCCTTTTTTAAAAAAAAACGCAGTTGATACCCGTTTGACCTATGACAGCGCCATCTAGCGGGCCAACCATAGCGCCATCTGGTTTCCCCCTTCAAGCTAGACGAGTTTCGTTCTTTGTAGTTTGTTCGTTTGACGCTTATTTCGTGAGATATTTGCCCCGGTCACTATCAATGGACCACCCTCTATATGCCCCTGTTAGCGCCATAATCTCGTCATATTCTCACTATCCCCACAAGCGAAATAAACTCACCGACGGAAATATTAGTCATCCACTTGAAAGAGCACTCTGATCACTTTGCTACGTTTTGGGTTAGGTCCTCTGTTGGGACCTACTGGTCCAGATTGTGGGCCTCCAAATTGATTGCCAGGTCCTGGCTGGAAATTTTGGTTCCCATGATAGGCTGCAGTGAACTCTGGTCAATAAATGATGATCCCTGGGCCCCAGTGGAATTTTGTCCACCAGCATTCTGATTAAAAAAAAGTGAGTTTTGGCATGACGCAGATGTCAAGTGGTCTGTTCGATCGTCTGTGTCTTTGGCACTATTTTCGGTTCCTTCGGTGGCCCCACGTCCGTCTGCAGATACTTTCTTCTCCCTGTCATCTGTTAATAGATCCAAGCCCGAAATCACATCATCTTTCACAGGGCTCGATTTAGGGGGTTTCTCCACTGTTTCTTCTTTTACGTCCCTCCTTTCCGTGCCATCCTGATCTGTTTGAGATTGGTCTGTCTCTGCAGATGCCTGAATGCCACTGCCGTCATCTGTCTTCTGCTCTGTGTCAGTTACCCCACCCCCCTCTTGTGTGGCAGGTGTCTGGCGGTAGTCACTGTCAGGATTCAGCTGTGTTTGCTGTTGGTCATCTTGTTGCTGGTTTTGGTCTTGTTGCTGTTCTTGATGTTGCTGTTTATCACCCTGTGGAGCAGTAGTGAAGTATCCTCCAACAGGAGGACCACTACTCACACTGTTGCGATCACGGTTCGGCTTTCCACGATCAATCCACAGTTTTATTAGAATTTTCTCGCTTACTGCGCATTTCCTCTCTCCTGTGAGGCAGCTCTGCTCACCAATTCTCCCATTTTGGTTCATACTCTCTGTACTGTACCTTATCTGGATGGTTGATATTTTGCTCCTTACATTTGTTAAACTGTTCTGCTGATCAGTACCAGACGATCATGTGACGTTAGTGATGGTAGACAAAAATATGGAAACAGCAAAAACACAACACATTAGAATGCCTAACACAGTGTGGGGAAATCTTTGGTACTCAGAACACCTTCCATCCATCTCGAAATAGATGCACCCTTCTCTCCAAAGTAGACCCAAAATTATCGACAATACTGAGATCTGGTGACTGGTGGCAAGAGGAGATGTAACAATTCATTCTGCCGCTCACGAAACCAGTCCTGTACGATGAGAGCTGCTTGAACAGCGCCCCTGTCTTCTTGGAACAGAACATCACCATGGGGGAACAAACATTGGACCTCGGAATTGACCTCATTGGCCAGCATGGTGGTATGATTCTTGGCAGTAATGTGTCATTACAGAGTAACCACGGGGCCCATGGAATAACACTTATGGCTGCCCAAATTACTACCGAACCCCCGCTATGTGTCATTCTTGGGACGTAAACTCGACCAGAAGTTGGAAACAGAAACCGAATAACTTCCCTCCATTGTTCAACAGTTAAGTTCTACATCTGCATCTACATATATACTCCGCTAGCCACCAAGCGGTGTGTGGCGGAGGGCACCATTCTCGCCAAAGTCCTATTTCCCCCCCCCCCCCCCCCCTCTGTTCCACTCATGGATCGCGCGAGGGAAAAACGACTGTCAGAACGCCTCAGTACGTGCTCTAGTTTCCCTTATCTTTGAATGGTGACCATTGCGCGATTTGAAAGTTGGTGGTAATAATATATGCTCTACATCCTCGGCGAAGATCGGATTTCGGAATTTTGTGAGCAGCCCCTACCGTTTAGCGCATCATCTATCTGCAAGTGTGTCCCACTTCAAACTTTCTATGAGATTTGTAACGCTCTCGCGATAACTGAATGTACCAGTCACGAATCTTGCCGCTCTTCTTTGGACCTTGAATCAGACCCAACTGATAAGGGTCTTACACAGACGAACAATACTCTAAGACTGGACGAACTAACGTATTGTAAGCAATTTCCTTTGTTGAAGGACTGTATCGCTTCAGGATTCTACCAATAAACCGCAATCTAGAGTTCGCCTTACCCGTTACTTGTGTAATCTAATTATTCCATTTGAGATTATTTCGAATAGTCACACCCAGATACTTGACACATGCTACCGCTTCCAAAGACTGGGCATTTGTTTTGTACTCGTACATCAATGGGGATTTTCGCCTTGTTGTACGCAGTAGGTTACTCTTACTAATACTGAGAGATAACTGCCAGTCATTACACCACGCATTTATTTTCTGCAAATCCTCATTGATTTGTTCACAACTTTCGTGTGATACTACTTTCCTGTAGAGTACAGCATCATCGGCAAACAGTCTAAGGCCGCTGTGAATACCATCAACCACATCGTTTATGTAAATCGTAAAAATCAGCGGATCTATTACGCTGCGCTGGGGCACACCTGAAGTTACTCTTGTTTCTGTTGAAGTCACCTCATTCAGGACGAGATACTGCTCCCTGTCTGTTAGAAAACTTTCTATCCAACCGCATGTGTCATCGGATAGACCGTAAGCGCGCACTTTTTGGAGCAAGCGACAGTGCGGAACTGAATCGAACGCCTTTCGAAAGTCGAGAAATATGACATCAACCTGGGAGCCGGTATTTAGAGCCTGTTGTATATCATGGCTTCGGCACTAGGATTACATAGTGAAGGCATCTGCATCAGTGATCAGTGGTTTTGGAGTTCCAGCTCTCCCAACAATCCTTGATTATGGAGCTTCCCTGGCGTTGTTTTTGTGCTGACAGGGTTAGCGAGTGCGACACTCAGTCGTGCAGTGACCTCTGCAGCTGTGGTTCTCTTAGTTTCCACCACATACTTACGTCACACACTGCCATTTACGCGCTAAAATTCAGAGCCCTCTAGCGACACACGGCAGCAAATATGAAGACGTCAATAATAACGATGTAGAATGTTAGTAAGGTTTGATTTATTTAAAAAGATTCAAGATGTAACGCCGGAAATGCATATCCTCCTATTTCCATCTATTGTACTGTTGTTTTTTTTCCTTGCTTTGTTACCTCAAGAATGACATTTCTGTCTCTTTGTATGTTGTAATTGTTTTACTGTTTGTATATATATATTTATACATTTATGTCGATGTATAATTGGTTTGTTTCGTAAATATTATTTGTATTTTTACGCTGGGTCTTGCCTAGGGAAAACTGCTATCGAACGATTACGTCGATAGGTCGTGTGAAGAATCAAAGTGTGTAGGATCTTTGGTAGTGTTAACTCTGCCGCGTGGAGCGCGGGTTGGGAGAGGGAGTCTGGCGGGAGTAGCGAGTGGAGCAGGTGTGTTGTGTGACGCTCCCGCGAGTTGCCGCGCTTTCGGGGTTTGGCAGCATGTAATTGCGCTCGACTTGCGATGATAGTTTCTGACATGGCGTCGCGGACGGGAAACATTAACTAGCGCACATCAAGAGCCCGTTTCGTCTGGTGACCGTGTCGAGAAGAAGGCGCGCCAACATCCAGCTTCTGCAACAGCGACGGCCGACAATGAGTGACTGTCGCCACCTCCTCGATCGACGGCTTCAAACCTTTAATCAACCATCAAGGAAGACTGGAAGCAAGTAAAGTTTTAGAACTGTATGGCAGACCTCAGCTTTTCAAACTGTACCATTTTCGTAACTATAATAACAGCAACTTAGCATGAACCTTTGTTGCTCATTGTCCCAATTGCATTACCAAGCAGGGTCCCTTCCTTTTCCGAAATGAACCCGAGTGTCGTTGAAATTTAAACGCCAGCACTAAAGTAATATAGCTAATTCTATTTCACTGCTTTAATTTCAAAGTTCAGTTAGCTGGCTACAATATTCAGATTACACAAGCACAAATTAAGAGTGCGAGTTTTGTTATCGTATTTTAGCTTACCTGTGACTGCAGCTCAGCTTGGTACGTACTAAATTTTACTATTGTTAATTGTTCAGAATCATTTAATTCAAGTTCAAAGTTAAATCTCTTATTTCCAAATTGCGTAGATTCAAGTAGTTTTTTGAAATGATTGTTGAGGTAGTCCAAGACTAACCGTATTTTACTGAATTTCGATGTGCTTCAGAAAGAAAGCTCACTATTAACTTCAGTCACTAAATTAACTTTCGATTTTCCGGTTTTATTAATTCTTTGCTAAATTAAGTCAGGGTGTAGCGAAATTTATTACTTCTGACAAACTTTCAGTTTTCACACTACACGTGTCAACCTTCAGTTGCCACGCTTCTAGTGCTAATTATATGTGTAATAACCTTTCTTTTTCAGTTACTATAGTAATTGTCCTTAGGACTGGCGACCGTGATTTCCCCCAAATCTCAAATACCTAATTACCGCTAGTTAATTGTTAACGTAACGGCTGCACATTTACTTTCTTTATTAACTTTACCCCTTTTCAAAATTAATTTCCACCAGTTTCATTAGCACATTTCCTTTCATTTAGATGTAACCCTTTCCTCCCTCTTTACCGACAGCTTAACTTTGGTGACGATTGCTTTTACAAAACTCCCATTAGGTACACGCGGTTTCATTTTTCACTGTCATTAAGGTCGGTAAGTGAGGGGGAGGTTACACGTGGCGACCTGGTGACAGGACAATCTTCAGATTTGAGGTTGTTCTGGACACAAATTTTGCATTGTGCAAATCTCGTAACAAAGTATTGGTTACGTACAGGCCGTTACGTCAGCGAGAATAAGTAGTGGGAGTAATCCTAATTATATTTGAGATTTGGCATTTATATTGAAAATTATGAAAATGAGTGAAGGCAACAATTGCCAAAATTTGGTAGACTTGGATACGGAACAATCGGTCGAACAGTGGGAAACGCGCACCGCGGTACCCATTGTTCAGGGGCAGGCGGCTAGCATGAAAGACGCGACCGCCGAAACGCAACAAAGAGCAGAAATGGAATTCCAAACTTTAGAAAATGTTTCGGAATCGGAAGTGAAAATCAAACCTGAATCCCTTTATGACGAATACGGGGGGACAATTAAAGAGGAAGCCGCTACGGAAGTGGAACCGGTAGTTTCCGGGAATTTAACTGATTTATTGAATGTTTTGATTAACGAAATCAAGAGTCAATCGGCCAAGCTAGACAATCAGAACAAAGCTATTAACGTTGTTAACAACAATGTTGGAGTTGTTAATACAAAAGTTGATAAAATCAAAGAAGATATTGTTTTAATTAATACCGAAATCGGTAATCTTAAACAGGAAATGATAGGCGTTCAGGCGGAAATTGCGAGCATAAATACTCGTTTTGATTCCGAAATTAGCAGAATCGAGAAAAGTGTAGGAGAAGCAGTTGCTCCGATCATCGAGAATAAGGTGACGGAACAAATTCAATTAGTGAAAAAAGAGGATCAACAGAAGATGGAAACTTTAAAGGCTTTAGTGTCCGAAGTAGACACTAAAGTGAGGGAGCAGGCTAATACCTGCGAAGAGAAAAAGAGGGAAGTGGAAACGCTTGCGACAACCACTTGCCAAGTAATTACGAGAGTGTCGGAATTAGAAAAGAAACTTGACGAAAAACAGAGCTATGTGCCAATCTGTGCACATAGTTCGGAATTGTTGACGAAAGAGGAGCGGTTCGACCCCTTGAAAAAAGGCGGTATACACGCGACGGATTTCATTAAAAATTGTGAAAGAGTTTTACCCAGATCATGGACTAATGAGAGAAAAAATAATGCGGTTATTGATGTGCTGGCTGGTGATGCCAAGCGTTGGGGCTTAAACCTCAACATTACGAACCTGACTTTTGACGAGTTTAAAAATTTGTTTCTGGCTGAATACTGGTCAGAGCAAAAACAGCAAAGTGTCTGGCGCGAATTTGTCGTATCGAGGCCTTTCGATGCGAATTCGCGCGGTTCGATGAGGGAGTTTTGTGAGGGCTGGATCCGCAAATTGGAATATTTGCGTGATCGCCGCACGGAATCCGAAATAGTCTGGGAACTCTACAGGAAGCTTCCAGATGACACAAAACGCTACGTAGGAAGCAATCACAGGACAATCAATGATTTCCTGGAAAGAGTTGAGGACGAGGACAATTGGCGCAATAATCGCGACAGTGGTAGAGGCCGTGGTAACAACAACGGGTACCACCCCAACCATAATAACGATAACCATGGGAATAATGCATACCGCAGCAATAACAATAATGGTTCGGACCGTAATAACTATCGGTACAATGCAAATAATAACAGGAATGACAGAAACCAGTATCATACTAACGTGATACGGGCTTCACAAAATAGTAATAACGCCAGAGGGTGTGATCAGCCGCCTCAGCAGCATCCGGGGAGCGTATCTGCTGGGACGAGACAGGGAAACCATTAGCCGCGCCGGTGAGAGGCCGAGCGGGCGTGGAGAAATTTTGGCGGCCCAATAACAAGAGAAAACCCAGGTGTCGCCGTTATGAAAATTCCGTATGGAATAATCAACGGCGGGAGAGTGTGCCAGTGTTAAGAGAAAAGAGTGCGCCCACAAGTAGTAGATCAGCTGTATACACGGCAGTAGGTAGTACATTCACTGTCAGTGAGAACAATTTAAGTAGTGTTCCGGAAATCGATTATAAAGTGGCAGCTGTAATACCCACAGCGGAACTGGAGATTGAGTTTAAGAATGATTCGCAATTGTTGAGAGAAGGTCAGATGTCGGATAAAACGTCCGTCATCGAGCGAGGGGATGCAGAGAGGGATGAGGTCTGGTTAAGGCAGTTCGGTCGCTTATACGACGAACTAAGAGATTATAGGGGTCTGTATGGGAGAAGCGTTCATGGGGAGCGCGGGCAGGATTTGCCGCGTCTCGTCCCGCAGGAAGATAGTGTTTGTGAAATGATAGAAAGTTCTGGCCCTAATCGGAAGACTTTACTAGAAATAGTTGATGTTAAGGGGGAGCACGAGCAAGATTCGTCGTGTTTCGTCCCGCAGGAGTTAGATGTTGAAGTAGTAACGGAAAGTTCTGGCCCTAACCGGCAGACCTTACCGAAAGTTTCAGTGGTAGAAGTACCCGACCCATCCGACGCAAACCTCCAGTTTAAACATTGCGAGAGTATTAAGGAGAAAGATTGCGAAAATTTTAGTGATAGCCGGACACGATTGGTAGAAAAGCACATAGATTACAACGTGTATGAGGTTAGAGCTGACATTATACGGTCAGACGATAGCGGTGTGGGTTGCGCAGATCTAGCGGAAGTAATTGCAGAAACTACTGGACACATTCCTCCAAGTAGATTGGCGGATGAGATTAATCTGACCAAAGTGGAATCAACGAAGGTGACGATTAATGAGTTGATAGCAAAGCAACACTCACTAGTTGACGAGTTACAGGAAAAGGTTTCGGTATTGGAGGCGAAGCTACAGGCTAAGCCTCAGGACAAACGTGTTGAAATTAAAACTGTATGTGAACAGAGGCTGAAAAAGCCGCCAGATAAGCCGGATTTAGGATCAAAGCCGGATGGTTTCTTCTGGAATGACCTGGATATAGACGAGGATTTATCGTGGGAAAATAAAGAAACAGTCGAGGACAAGTGTAGACAGATAGTAGTGTCTGTTAATATACATGACCTGCAACTAAACGTGTTAATTGACACCGGTGCAGAATTGCGTGCTGTATCTGGGAAAATATTTGAGTTACTGAAAGACAGACCTGGCATCGTAGTTATGCCAGTAACAGGAGTGAAAATTATCGGTGCTACTGGGAAGGCCAGTAAACCGGTCACAAAACAGATTTTTGTCCAATTCGAGATATGTGGTGCACAATTTGAACAAGAGTTTGTCGTCGTGCCAGACTTAACTACGGAAGTAATTATCGGGTTAGATTGGCTATTAAAGTACCGTGCAGTGATTAACTGCGAAAGCAAAACTTTGACATGTATGTCACTAGATAAAACAATGGTAGTTGGTTTTGACGAGGCAGGAGACGGTGTGCATAGGCAATACCAGCCTATACACATTGTTAACTGGCCGGATGACATTGACGTAGGTATGAATTTGAACTACTGTAATGTGAGGAATCTCGGAATTGACAATAGTGTAGAAAGTGAATTGGAAAGTATTGTAGACGGGGTGTCAAACGTAACACACGAACAAAGACGAGGCCGACTTTCCCGTACCTATTGCCATCACAATCATAGGGCATGGGGCAAATAAGAAGCAGAATTTAAGAGAATTATGAACACCTTGAGACATGAATCGACGGGATTTTCTCCAGAGGAAATCCTGTTGGATGACAGAAGTAAAAGTTTAATGGAAGAGATAATCAAATTCCCTCCACGGATTAACATTAGTATTGGTGTGAAAAAAGATCGTTTGCGAGAAGTAATGAAGCTAAAAGCCTATGCTCGCATACGTCGTCATGACGCTAAAGCGCGTTTTGCTAAGTTTGCAATCGGAGACTTAGTACTTGTAAAAGCTCATGAGAAATCGAGCGAGATAGAGAATGAAATCTCTAAATTTAAGTTTGTTTATAATGGACCATATAAAGTCATTGGTATACCTCACACAAATGCTTATTGCTTAGAGTATCCAAGCTCTGGAAAACGATTAGGTATACGGAAAATTGTAGACTTGAAATTGTACCAACCTAGGATCGATTAATACCACACAATGGGTAATTTGTACAGTATGTAAATATAGAGTGTAAGATTTAAGGATGTGCCATGTTACGATGCTTTTGCCTGACCTAGAGGTCATTAAAGAAGTTGTAATTAGTAAGTAATTAATTTTGACTAAATGATTTAAGAGTAACTGATTAGTAATCATCTGAAAAATCCAAGCTGCTAGTTTAAGTTTTCAGCTGAGTCATAGTAGATTAAGGAAAGTAAATATGACTTTGTAACTTTCTGTCAGATTTCATGAATGTGTGTTTCATTAGTCATTGCCGATGTACTTAGACGCTGTTTTAAGTTTCAGGCTAGTACATGCGTGTCATGATGGACAGTGTTGAGTTATCCGCTGTGATAGTGTTTATGGACTCCTTGAGATTACTCGGGAGTGAGTTTTTCCGAAAGAATTCAGTCAAACGGACGTTCTGGAAACGCCGTTACAAGGGGGAGTGAGATCAAGCGTGCCGCACCGGCGGGCGCAACAATAATGGAAAGACCGAGCCGCTGTCGGCTCTTGTGTCGCTGTCGGCTCTTGTTCCGCTGTCGGCATTCTTTGTACTCGCGAGTACGGAATGTGGAGTTGCTTTTCTTCCCGGACAGCTGATGTGAAAGGATTCTGCTGTCAATATTTATGTTTTATTTTATCTGCTGTATATTATTTTCTTGTTTAGCGTTAATTGGACATGACGAGAATATTAATTATGAAAAGGTTACATAAAATTGTGTATTCTATGTAATTAATTATTAGTTTGCGTATTTTGATATACCTGTTTTTTATGACCATGTACTCTGATCAATTTTGCAAATAGTATTCCATTTCTTATAGTGTTACGAATTTTAATGATTTTGGAATAGCTAAACCATTTTCTATGTTTTCTATGAATTTTGATATGTTGTCAACCTGTTTTATTTTGTGCAAGATGACAGAGTGGAATAAGATTAGGAGTGTCTCCACTAAATTATTATTGTCTAAAAAATTGGGTTATGGTTAATTAGACGAATGCTAAATTTTTTTGATGTTTTGAGCATATGCATTTCCGCTGTTTTTTTTTTGGGACATTTTCTGAGTCTGTTTACGTTACACGAACATCCTCAGACAATGTGGGGCACGTGTAACGCCGGAAATGCATATCCTCCTATTTCCATCTATTGTACTGTTGTTTTTTTTCCTTGCTTTGTTACCTCAAGAATGACATTTCTGTCTCTTTGTATGTTGTAATTGTTTTACTGTTTGTATATATATATTTATACATTTATGTCGATGTATAATTGGTTTGTTTCGTAAATATTATTTGTATTTTTACGCTGGGTCTTGCCTAGGGAAAACTGCTATCGAACGATTACGTCGATAGGTCGTGTGAAGAATCAAAGTGTGTAGGATCTTTGGTAGTGTTAACTCTGCCGCGTGGAGCGCGGGTTGGGAGAGGGAGTCTGGCGGGAGTAGCGAGTGGAGCAGGTGTGTTGTGTGACGCTCCCGCGAGTTGCCGCGCTTTCGGGGTTTGGCAGCATGTAATTGCGCTCGACTTGCGATGATAGTTTCTGACATGGCGTCGCGGACGGGAAACATTAACTAGCGCACATCAAGAGCCCGTTTCGTCTGGTGACCGTGTCGAGAAGAAGGCGCGCCAACATCCAGCTTCTGCAACAGCGACGGCCGACAATGAGTGACTGTCGCCACCTCCTCGATCGACGGCTTCAAACCTTTAATCAACCATCAAGGAAGACTGGAAGCAAGTAAAGTTTTAGAACTGTATGGCAGACCTCAGCTTTTCAAACTGTACCATTTTCGTAACTATAATAACAGCAACTTAGCATGAACCTTTGTTGCTCATTGTCCCAATTGCATTACCAAGCAGGGTCCCTTCCTTTTCCGAAATGAACCCGAGTGTCGTTGAAATTTAAACGCCAGCACTAAAGTAATATAGCTAATTCTATTTCACTGCTTTAATTTCAAAGTTCAGTTAGCTGGCTACAATATTCAGATTACACAAGCACAAATTAAGAGTGCGAGTTTTGTTATCGTATTTTAGCTTACCTGTGACTGCAGCTCAGCTTGGTACGTACTAAATTTTACTATTGTTAATTGTTCAGAATCATTTAATTCAAGTTCAAAGTTAAATCTCTTATTTCCAAATTGCGTAGATTCAAGTAGTTTTTTGAAATGATTGTTGAGGTAGTCCAAGACTAACCGTATTTTACTGAATTTCGATGTGCTTCAGAAAGAAAGCTCACTATTAACTTCAGTCACTAAATTAACTTTCGATTTTCCGGTTTTATTAATTCTTTGCTAAATTAAGTCAGGGTGTAGCGAAATTTATTACTTCTGACAAACTTTCAGTTTTCACACTACACGTGTCAACCTTCAGTTGCCACGCTTCTAGTGCTAATTATATGTGTAATAACCTTTCTTTTTCAGTTACTATAGTAATTGTCCTTAGGACTGGCGACCGTGATTTCCCCCAAATCTCAAATACCTAATTACCGCTAGTTAATTGTTAACGTAACGGCTGCACATTTACTTTCTTTATTAACTTTACCCCTTTTCAAAATTAATTTCCACCAGTTTCATTAGCACATTTCCTTTCATTTAGATGTAACCCTTTCCTCCCTCTTTACCGACAGCTTAACTTCGGTGACGATTGCTTTTACAAAACTCCCATTAGGTACACGCGGTTTCATCTTTCACTGTCATTAAGGTCGGTAAGTGAGGGGGAGGTTACAAAGAGTTTTCACTTAAGAAATTCGGAGGCGTTACTTTTCAGCACGCCCTTGTAAGTAGACAGTGTCTGTCTATTTAACTGTATCTCCAACTTGCAAGGAAACACGTTTGAGTAAAGCGAGTAGTATTTCACAGCAGTACTTCTCCTAATCCCCTACTGGTTATTCGACACGAATTGTTTTCTTGCAGGAGCTTAAAAAGTGCTGCAGCATCCTGGATACAAGTCGACGCTCATATCTTTGTGCAGACTGCATACCTACTTTCGCGGCACTGTCACATCGTGTTCCATACGGCCATCCTGATTTCAATATTTTATGACTCCTCCATACAAAAATCTAGATAATGTGCCTGCAAACAATAGCAGGCGGACAATGCTGTCTCAGCTGCTGTAAACTCCACGTCACGTAGCAAACGAATGAGGGTACTATTGGTACCCAAGCACGACTCGCTCCCCCTCCTCACAGCTTCACTTCTGCCAGTACCTCGTCTCCTACCTTCCAAACTTTGCAGAAACTCTCCTGCGAACCTTGCAGAACTAGCACTCCTGAAAGAAAGGATACTGCGGAGACATCGCTTAGCCACAGCCTGGAGGATGTTTCCAGAATGAGATTTTCACTCTGCAGCGGATTGTGCGCTGATATGAAACTTCCTGGCAGATTAAAATTGTGTGCCGGACCGAGACTCGAACTTGGGACCTTTGTCCTTTCGCGAGCGAGTGCTCTACCATCTTTTTTTTTTTTTTGGCCCCTACCACGGTTTTTTTTTACACAGAAACTTCTAGAAAACAAAAATGAAAAAAAGGACAAAGGATTTTGGAAGGTATTTTTTTATACAAATGGATAAAGGAAAGCCGTTCCTCTTCGGCTATATAACCAGAATAATAGAAAGTCGTCCCTTTACGACATAAGGATGCTTCATACTATAGCCCGCTGCGAATTTTTCGATGACTGTCTTCTCGTTGCTGTGTTGTTTCCGTTGTTTGTTCAATCTCATAAAAAAAGAAATTGGAAAGAGGTGCGATGGTTATCTTTTCATGTCATCGATAACCCAGCTGCGAGGCGGATTATGGAATGCGCGCAAAGAAAATTAGAAAAATATTGCCTGTATTTAGGGTTCTTGACGATCGCACAATGTCGTTCGCTGAGGTAATACCAAAAATCGGGTACTGGTTTACGCCATTACCGAATAGGTAGTGAACAGCGTGGCCGCTAATCCACGTCACAGAGTTCGTTTTTGGTCTTGGGAAATACATCTCATCGGGGAAAAGAAGTGATCGCGTAGTTATCCTGTCGGGAGTCTTGCGTGTGAGAAAAGCCAATATCTGACATACCAAATACCAAACGTCCTTTGCTGACCCGCATTCGAAACGATGTTCATCCGTGTCAATCACTTGGCATGTGGCACACAAGGGTGAGTCAGCGAGGTGGATGTGATGTAGGCGGGATTGGCACAATTGTTTCCCATTAACAGTTAAGTACCATGCAGATTGCACGTCAGTATCAAGGTTGGTTGCATTCACTGCCTGCCACACAGCACGCCACTTTGTAGTGGGGTGTTTGCTTTCAATCACATTCGAAAACTGTGTGCCGGACCGAGACACGAAAACCATCTAAGCTACCCAAACACGAATCACGCTCCGTCCTCACAGCTTCACTTCTGCCAGTACCTCGTCTCCTACCTTCCAAACTTTGCAGAAGTGTGCGCTGATATGAAACTTCCTGGCAGATTAAAACTGTGTGCCGGACCGAGACTCGAACTCGAGACCTTTGCCTTTCGCTGGCAAGGAAAGGAAGTGACTAGCAGTGGTACAAGGAACCTTCGCCCCGCCCACCACTCAGTAGCTTGCGGAGTATGAATGTAGTTGTAGACCACAAAAGAATGAACTCTACGTGCGCATTCCGTTCGCGCTTAGCTAAAACAATAGCCAATGTTCCTGTTTTAGGCTGTTAAAAAAATACCCTGCCCCCACCATCACCACCCACCATGCCGCGTTTAACAACTCAGAAAAGTGATGAACACGTGTCGTTATGAGACATGTTCACAAAAAAGATTGGTTTAAGTGACTAAAAAATTATTCACAGTGATAACAAGTAACCTTGTTTTTTGTTACATCGAAGATCAATATTTTGTCTTTAACATCGGTGTTTCAAGGATCAGGACCGGTATTAGGCATTGATTTGTAAATGATCAGGCACTGCGCTCTCACTGAGGGGAAAGGCTGTTCAGACCTCCCCTGACTGTACAGAATTAGGTTTTCTGTGTTTTCCTCAATAGATTAAGGCAAATGCTTGGATGGTTTTCTTGGAAAAGTATATGGCCGATTTCCTTCTCCTTCCTACTCACATCTGAACTTGTCCTCCATCTCTAAAGACCTCGTCATGGGCACTACGTTAAACCCTAATCTTTCTTCCTTCAACGTATGACGTGGACTTTAAAGTGACCTCGGTGTTTACGGAACGTCCTTTGTTTCCTAGCCGTGTCAGTTGGTTAAATTTTCACGACATTTCGTCATCAGCTACAGTGAAGTGTTATGACTGGTGTACACAGAATCGGCGTATCTTTCACTTCTCACAGCCGGCCGCTGTGACCGAGAGGTTCTGGGCGCTTCATACCGGAACCGGTCTGCTGCTAAGACCGCAGGTTCGAATCCTGCCTCGGGCATGGATGTGTGCGATGTCCTTAGGTTAGTTAGGATTAAGTAGTTCTAAGTCTAGGGGACTGATGATCTCACATGTTAAGTCCCATATTGCTTAGAGCCATTTGAACAATTTTGGAACTTCTAACCGAATAAGGTGAAATGGTTAAATGCGTTGACCTGGTAATGCTGGTGCGGGGGGTGGGACGTCTTAAATCAAGTTTACCATGAGAGTGTTAGACGAAAATTCAAATTTCTTTTTTTTATTTTTTTACTGCAGGGAAATAACGTGACAGTTCACTCCGACAATGTGTTGTGTGTGATCCATAGTCGGGAGCAAACCTTTCTACTGGATCTCATTTCGACGGGTTATGTGTCCACAGTATCAGATTTGTGTTAAGATTGGCAACAGTTATGAGTGGCTGTAGTATCCTGCGATGATATTCATCCAGCGTTGGCGAATTTGGATTACTCAGTAACTGCAAGCTCAATGTGCACATTTATTTCTGTTGTGCGGGCTTAATACGAAAATGGTGATGAGGATTAAGGGAGGTGAATCCCAATGCCACAGAATAGCATATTTTTCTCGCACAACACAAATGGGCCTGAAAGCATAATGCCCTGATCTGTCGGGCGGATCACATCTACGGTCACATCTTCGCACTCCATGATCACGAGGAGCGGTTCGGAATTTCATCCAGAGCATCACCCCCATTTCTGTCTGTCCCCACTCCCATATTTGTTAGTCAACTAATAACTACGAAACTTTTGTCTACAACTATTTCTATGTCTGTAGTCACCACACAAGCGCATGTTAACCACATTATCTACGGTCGCAGATGTAGTGGTAATGAACGATTACCATGCCACATCGAATACATTAATTGCTGGGTTTCCATTCCAGCTACAGACAGATGCGGAGCGGCCCAATTCAAATGCAAGGCGCCTAATGCCGGCCAACTTTTGCTGTGAGCCAGTTTCTATATTTGTCAGGTGAAACAAACAACAACAGTAGCACTCTGCAGCACATGAGCTGGCGCCAGTAAAAGGATCACCTGCGTGCCAGCCCCTCCGACCTAACTCGGGCTGTAATCCAGCCAACGGATTATTATTGGCGAATTATTGGCGGATTCGGCTTGCCTAATACCTGCACGTTAAATGTAGAGTTTTATTTCTGTTGTTTGGACTCAATATCAAAACGAAAGGGAGATAAAATCCCGCTGCCTACACATCTGAAAAACAGTAACGAGGCTACCACTTTTAACTTTTATTTTATTGTATTTATTTGCGTCTTGGTTTTGCTGCAATACAGCCATCGTCACCTACAATTCTTTCCGCTAAGCCAACATTCAAGTTATTACAAAGTCTTAAGATACAGAAACTATTCTACACTTCAAATACGTCTGTATATTCAGATACTTCAGATAATAACATCTAAATCAGTCGTTGAAGCTCGACAAGTACATAGTTTGGCGCTACGTGTTTCTTATTCAATAGAGGTGCATATATGCAGACTGAAGCTACGAATGAAAATTTGTACCACAGCTGGGATTCGAAAGCATGTCTCTTGCTCACTATGCCACCCTGGTACAGTGGATTTGCACACCTGCAGCCATTACTTCTCTCTCCTCAATCAAAATTGGTTCAAATGGCTCTGAGCACTATGGGACTTAACTTCTGAGGTCATCAGTCCCCTAGAACTTAGAACTACTTAAACCTAACTAACCTAAGGATATCAGACACATCCATGCCCGAGGCAGGATTCGAACCTGCGACCGTAGCGGTCGCGCGGTTCCAGACTGTAGCGCCTAGAACCGCTCGGCCACCCCGGCCGGCTCTCCTCAATCCAAATTCCCATTCATGCCTAACCCCGCTTAGTATCCCCCTACACGCAAACACCCTTGCAGAGGCCTCTGCAACGCTGTTTGAATGTAGGGGGAATACCAAATGGTTGAGAATGGTGGCTGCAAGGTACTTGTAACCCAGAGCCAAAACAAGGAAAAAAATGGGTTGAGGCGAGAACGGGAATTTGCACTGAGGTGGGAGGCGTGCTAGTGCAGTCCGTGCAGTTGTGGAAAACCACTGTGCCAGGTTGGTGTAGCGGTTAGAGTATCTGACAGCGAGCAGAAGACCTGGGTTCGAACCCTGGCCATGGTACAAATTTTCATTCGTCGCTTTAGTCTGCGTACGTACATCACAGACGTCTCTGAAACAACATAATTTCGTTTGGTATTCAGTTGTTCGAGTGCTCGTCTTGCTGGTAAGTCATAAGCAACAGTGTCCCATATACACTCCTGGAAATGGAAAAAAGAACACATTGACACCGGTGTGTCAGACCCACCATACTTGCTCCGGACACTGCGAGAGGGCTGTACAAGCAATGATCACACGCACGGCACAGCGGACACACCAGGAACCGCGGTGTTGGCCGTCGAATGGCGCTAGCTGCGCAGCATTTGTGCACCGCCGCCGTCAGTGTCAGCCAGTTTGCCGTGGCATACGGAGCTCCATCGCAGTCTTTAAAACTGGTAGCATGCCGCGACAGCGTGGACGTGAACCGTATGTGCAGTTGACGGACTTTGAGCGAGGGCGTATAGTGGGCATGCGGGTGGCCGGGTGGACGTACCGCCGAATTGCTCAACACGTGGGGCGTGAGGTCTCCACAGTACATCGATGTTGTCGCCAGCGGTCGGCGGAAGGTGCACGTGCCCGTCGACCTGGGACCGGACCGCAGCGACGCACGGATGCACGCCAAGACCGTAGGATCCTACGCAGTGCCGTAGGGGACCGCACCGCCACTTCACAGCAAATTAGGGACACTGTTGCTCCTGGGGTATCGGCGAGGACCATTCGCAACCGTCTCCATGAAGCTGGGCTACGGTCCCGCACACCGTTAGGCCGTCTTCCGCTCACGCCCAACATCGTGCAGCCCGCCTCCAGTGGTGTCGCGACGGGCGTGAATGGAGGGACGAATGGAGACGTGTCGTCTTCAGCGATGAGAGTCTCTTCTGCCTTGGTGCCAATGATGGTCGTATGCGTGTTTGGCGCCGTGCAGGTGAGCGCCACAATCAGGACTGCATACGACCGAGGCACACAGGGCCAACACCCGGCATCATGGTGTGGGGAGCGATCTCCTACACTGGCCGTACACCACTGGTGATCGTCGAGGGGACACTGAATAGTGCACGGTACATCCAAACCGTCATAGAACCCATCGTTCTACCATTCCTAGACCGGCAAGGGAACTTGCTGTTCCAACAGGACAATGCACGTCCGCATGTATCCCGTGCCACCCAACGTGCTCTAGAAGGTTTAAGTCAACTACCCTGGCCAGCAAGATCTCCGGATCTGTTCCCCATTGAGCATGTTTGGGACTGGATGAAGCGTCGTCTCACGCGGTCTGCACGTCCAGCACGAACGCTGGTCCAACTGAGGCGCCAGGTGGAAATGGCATGGCAAGCCGTTCCACACGACTACATCCAGCATCTCTACGATCGTCTCCATGGGAGAATAGCAGCCTGCATTGCTGCGAAAGGTGGATATACACTGTACTAGTGCCGACATTGTGCATGCTCTGTTGCCTGTGTCTATGTGCCTGTGGTTCTGTCAGTGTGATCATGTGATGTATCTGACCCCAGGAATGTGTCAATAAAGTTTCCCCTTCCTGCGACAATGAATTCACGGTGTTCTTATTTCAATTTCCAGGAGTGTAGTTTCGAGTTTCAAGCAGATCTGTAAGACACAGAATCAGATCAGAGGCAGTACAATACTATTTTTTCATCCCCTTTCATTGCCAAATCCCGATCATCATTTTACATCGCTAAATACTTCCATTCCTTTATCTTGGCGTAAAAAGTGTCGCAGAAAGTACATAATGATTCAATTCATGTAGAGCCATTCACGAATGGTGCATCAGGAGCGGTAAGATTGCACAGGGGGGGGGGGGGAGAAGGAAGGGAATTATGTTTGTGATAATCTTATGTCAATGGAATTAATTCCTTTGGGGTGAATCAGCGAAGACGCAGTGACATGAAATGTGAACCTGAAATTTTTCAGCTATGTTTCGCCCAAACGTGGAGGTGCCTAAGCGACTACTTCATGCAGCTCTTACAAAGAAACTGCACCTAGTTATTCGATTAATAACAATTCCAATTACGGTTTCAAATGGTTCAAATGGCTCTAAACACTATGGGACTTAACACCTGAGGTCATCAGTCCCCTAGACTTAGAACTACTTAAACCTAACTAACCTAAGGGCATCAAACATTTCCATGCCCGAGGCAGGATTCGAGCCTGCGACCATTGCAGCAGCGCGGTTCCAGACTGAAGCGCCTAGAACTAACTGCTCGGTCACAGCGGCCGGCTAATCACGGTTTCACACAAGAGGAAAAATTACAAATCAGGTGACCACAGTCAATGGTCGATTGCAGGAATATTTAAGAAATCAATAAGTTTAATATGGAAATTTATAATGAAATATCGGTTCTACTCGGTATTCTAGACCTCCCGACATGTTTAGGTACAGGGCTATCGTATGGTGAAGTTAAAATTATGTTGACATCCAGCAATCATATTGTTTAAGAAAGTCACAAGACAGCATACATCTGGAAGGAAAGGACCGTTTTATTCAAACTTGCTTTGCAGACATGTCCCGCGATTGGAGACTATTTTTCGCTGGAGTACGTGACTGATGCCACTGCAGAACGGCCAACATAAGCGCCAGGGAGTCTCCCCTGGCCATTCCAACTAAAAAGCTGCAAGAATGATCAGCAATGACTCCCTGGTGAAGTTGGCTGCAGGTACTTTTTTTTTTTTTTTTTTTTTTGCCGTTGTAGACACTTCACTGTGTCTCCACTAAGTTATAAAACCAGAAGAACTGGGCTCGCGAGTGCGGTATTCAGTTTTGCGGTGACTTTAGCAGCTATTGTCCTCTCACTTTTCGTCACAATCGTCTTAATGACCGTCTGTCGTTATCACTCAACACACACTTTCGTCCGTGTTGTGACTTAACGGATGATGCTTTCGGTGTGTGCGCTGTAAAAACTGGAAAGACTGGAAAATTGCTCAAGTCACACCAATACCCAAAAAGGGAAGTAGGAGTAATCCGCTGAATTACAGGCCTATATCACTAACGTCGATTTGCAGTAGGGTTTTGGAACATATACTGTATTCGAACATTATGAAGTACCTCGAAGAAAACTATTTATTGACACATAGTCAGCACGGTTTCAGAAAATATCGTTCTTGTGAAACACAACTAGCTCTTTATACTCATGAAGTAGTAAGTACTATTAACAGGGGATGTCAAATTGATTCTTTATTTTTAGATTTCCAGAAGGCTTTCGACACCGTTCCTCACAAGCGTCTTCTAACTAAACTGAGTGCCGACGGAGTATCGCCTCAGTTGTGTGACTGGATTCGTGATTTCCTGTCAGAAAGGTCAGAGTTCGTAGTAATAGACGGAAAGTCATCGAGTAAAACAGAAGTAATATCCGGCGTTCCGCATCGAAGTGTTATAGGCCCTCTATTGTTCCTGATCTATATTAGACATAGGAGACAAACTCAGTAGCCATCTTATATTGTTTGCAGATGATGCTGTCATTTACCGTCATGTAAAGTCATCAGATGATCAAAACGATTTGCAAAATGATTTACGTAAGATATCTGTATGGTGCGAAAAGTGGCAATTGACCCTGAAGAAGGAAAAGTGTGAAGTTATTCACATGAGTACTAAAAGAAATCAGCTAAATTTCGGTTACGCGATAAGTCACACAAATCTGAAGGCTGTAAATTCAACTAAATACTTAGGGATTACAATTACAAGTAACCTAAGTTGGAACGATCATATAGATAATATTGTGGGTAGAGCAAACCAAAGACTGCGATTCATCGGCAGAACACTTAGAAGGTGCAACAGGTCTATTAAAAGAGTCTGCTTACACCACGCTTGTCCGCTCTATTCTGGAGTATTGCTGTGCGGTATGGGATCCGCATCAGGTGGGACTGACGGATGACATCGAAAAAATACAAAGAAGGGCAGATCGTTTTGTATTATCGCGAAATAGGGGAGATAGTGTCACAGACATGATATGTGAATTGGAGTGGCAATCATTAAAACAAAGGCGTTTTTCGTTGCGACGGGATCTTCTCATGAAATTTCAATCACCAGTTTTCTCCTCCGATTGCGAAAACATTCTATTGACACCCACTTACATAGGGAGAAATGATCATCACGATAAATTAAGAGAAATCAGGGCTCGCAAAGAAAAATTTAAGTGCTCGTTTTTCCCGCGTGCCGTTCGAGAGTGGAACGGTAGAGAGACAGCTTGAAGGTGGCTCATTGAACCCTCTGCCACGCACTTTATTGTGAATAGCAGAGTAATCACGTAGTTGTAGAAGTAGATGTAAATCTTTGATACGGCATCTCTTGTAACACCAGGCACTTGGCCCACCATACGAGCACCAACAATTTGCCCACATTCAAATTCACTTAGCTCCGACACAATGCTCCCACAACTACATAAGACACTGTTCTGACCGCGAGTGATATTTGCAACGTTCTGCGGACACTGCTCAAGTGATTTTCGTGATAAGATACAACAGCGCAACCTCCAGGCTTGACTAGCATTCCATTTGTGTTTAAGCACGCATTTCTCTCGGTGTTTGCATATTTTTGTCCAGCCCTTGTAAGCAGATACTGCAATAGCGAGAAAGATGAGCACAATCGGTGACCCACTGGTTGCACGCTTTCCTTACGAGAGCTATGAAGCGCAATGCAGCGGGGTGCATAGCGACAGCGCAGCGGCGATGACGCAGCCGGAGTGCACGGCGCACAGCTGTGGACGGATTTAGACAGCCACTGGGCGCGCGCCGCTACCACGCGCCCACCGCGTGCTAGCTGCCTGCCTGCCGCCTCGCGCTTACCCAAGAGGGCGCTGCCAGTGCGGCTGCACTAGAGAGAGAGTGGCTATAGGTGAAGTTGCCCGTGATTGGTTGATTAGTTTTGGCAAACGTCTCTCGCGCTTCCTATGTTCGCCGTGCTTTTGAGCTGAACTGAAGTTCAGAGGACTTTTTGGAAACTATTAGAAGGTATTTGAATTATTGAGAGACTTGTTATGCATTGTGCATGCATGTTCGATTTAGTTGTATATCGTTTTTAGTACGTAATTAGCGTTTGCGATCTTAAATACGAGTTGAAATAATGAAGCGTTTTGTGATGAAGTCGGTAGGCCTACATGTTTGAAGTAAACACGTTAGTAATTGTACAGTATTGTTTTTGACATCTGTAATTCGTTCTGCATCGTCAGGTTGTGCTGCATTTGGTTGTTCCAACAGAGGCGAAGGTGGATTTCGCATGTTAGCATTTCCACGCAATGAAGAAAGACGAAAGCAGTGGGCAGTCGCAGTCAACAGGGCTGACATAAATCAAACAGGAGCCTTGTGGAAACCAGCCAAGTACTCTTATCTATGCGAAGTAAGTCGTTTTTGCTTTTTACTACATGTAAAACAACTTGCAATATACACAGTTAAATTTGAAAGCAGACCTGTAAACTGGCTGTGTGAAAATTATTATAACACATTATTCTTATAAACAAAGGCATTTAACGAACGATGTCGCCATATTGTCTTGTGCTTTTGATTCGGTGAGAGTGTACTCCACTACTCCACTGCTGGCCTTTCAAAAGTCCCGCCCGTAGTTTGGCAGAAAAATGGCCGCCGTATCGTCCGGTTGGCCACTCTCTCCCTATACAGGCTCTCTAGGCTGCACACCACTGTAACTTATTATGTGGTGTGGGGTCTGAGTGGGGTACGGTCAAATGGGAGGTGCCCCAGGGATCAGTGTTGGGGCCATTCCTGTTCCTTATTTATACAGGGCGGTCGAAAATTCCCGTTACAGATTTCTAGGACTTGTAGAGTGGAGTGAGTACATCGTATTTTGAATACGAACCCATGTCCGGAAACGTCATCCAACGAGACTACAGAGCGTCAGAGTTATAGGCGCGGGCGTCTGTAAATGTACGTATACACTGGGTGACTCCGTGATGATGTTACAGACTTTCTAGGATGATGGAGAATGATAAATGTATTAATTTGAAGCAAGGATCCCTGTACCGGAAACGAACGAGTCGAAAGTTATAAACGAAAACCGTTCTGATACCTCTGACAGTTAAATACATGTACCGGTTCTTGCGTTGCGATGAGTGTAGGGCTGGTAACTTTCAGTGGTGGTAGTGTGAACAAAAACGAAAAAAAGTCCAATAAACGTGGGCTCTAAATTGCATACAGGAGTAGCTATGATCATTCGCTCATCTTCGCTAATGTGAAACACATCTCCACTACTGAGAAACTGTTCATAGCTGTTAAAAACGAAAAAAAGTCCAATAAACGTGGGCTCTAAATTGCATACAGGAGTAGCTATGATCATTCGCTCATCTTCGCTAATGTGAAACACATCTCCACTACTGAGAAACTGTTCATAGCTGTTAAGGTACGCACTTTAGAGCCCACGTTTATTGGACATTTCTTCTCGTTTTTGTTCACACTACCACCACTGAAAGTTACCAGCCCTACACTCATCGCAACACAAGAACTGGTACATGTATTCAACCGTCAGAGGTATAAGAACAGTTTTCGTTTATAACTTTCGACTCGTTCGTTTCCGGTACAGGGATCCTTACTTCAAACTAATACATTTATCGTTCTCCATCATCCTAGAAAGTCTGTAACATCACCACGGAATCACCTCGTGTATACGTACATTTACAGACGCCCGCGCCTATAACTTTAACGCTCTGTAGTCTCGTTGGATGACGTTTCCGGACATGGGTTCCTATTCAAAATGCGATGTACTCACTCCCCTCTACAAGTTATAGAAGTCTGTAACGGGAATTTTCGAACACCCTGTATAACTGATATGCCCTCTAGTATTACGGGAAACTGAAATATTTCCGTTTACTGGTGACACTAGCTTGGTAGTAAAGCATGTTGAGTGCAACATTGGCTCTGTTTTAAATAGTGCAGTTCATGACTTAAGTTCGTGGCCTATAGAAAATAAACTACCGCTAAATCATAGTAAGACTTAGTTTTTACAGTTTCTAACATACAATTCAACAAAACCCGACGTTTTAATGTCATAGACTGAGCATATGATTAGTGAAACTGAGTTGAGATACATAGTAAACGGTCGTGGAAAGCCCACGTTCAGGATCTTGTTTGCCGGCCTGTGTGACCGAGCGGTTCTAGGCACTTCAGTCTGGAACCTTGCAACCGCTACGGAGCAGGTTCGAATCCTGCCTCGGGCATTTATGTGTGTGATGTTCTTAGGTTAGTTAGGTTTAAGTAGTTCTAAGTCCTAGGGGACTGATGACCTCAGATGTTAAGTCCCATAGTGCTCAGAGCCATTTTAAACAGCGTATTTACTTGCATTTCAAATTAAAGCATCTCTCAGCAGCGTGCTGTCATTCCACAGGTATTAATAACGAGCAGAATAATAAACAACTGCTTAACGAAAAGGCAGGCGGAGCACTTTAGTGATCTTGGGATCGCTCCTAACTTGGATGGCGGGCGAAGTGGTTCGGCTGTAAGATCAGAGCTGGTTCGACAGCGTCGGAATAGAGACATGTTGTCTGCCGCGGTCGGTGTCAGTTAAGACTTTATTAATAATCTATGGTTTGTAAATATCAGAGCTGGTTCGGTAGTGTCGGAAGACTGACATTTTGTGCTGCAGTGTCAGTTAAGACTGAGTTTGCAATGTCTAGTTTATAAATGTGAGAGCTGGTTCGGCAGCGTCGCAGGACTGACATGTCGCCTGCCGTGGTCGCAGTTAAGACTTAATTTGCAATGTATAGTTTGTAAATGAACTGGCTCGGCAGTCTCGAAGGACAGACACGTTGTCTGCCACGGTCGGCATGAGATTAAGACTTTATTAGTAATGTATATTGTAATATGGGCACGTAGTTTAGAACAGTGTGATAGTAATTACGGAAATACGCAGTTCATTATTTTGTTGAATAATGGAAATTATTTGTGACTCTAAAGTGGAATGCAGTTGTGTAGTTTCTCGTGTTCTGCCAATAAAATACGAGTGGCCTCCTATATAAAAAAAACTAACTCTTTTTCTACTTGCCATTGGTGTTGAGAAGTCTATAGATGCACTTCATCTCGGGCAAAGCTCCAAGTGTGGCTGCTTACAAGGGAACCTCCCCATCGCACCCCCCTCAGATTTAGTTATAAGTTGACACAGTGGATAGGCCTTGAAGAACTGAACACAGATCAATCGAGAAAACAGGAAGAAGTTGTATGGAAATATGAAAAAATAAGCAAAATATACAAACTGAGTAGTCCATGCGAAAGATAGGCAACAACTCAGGAGCGCCGTGGTCCCATGGTTAGCGTGAGAAGCTGCGGAATAAGCGGTCCTTGGTTCAAGTCTACCTTTGAGCGAAAAGTTTAATTTTTTATTTTCAGACAATCATCAAAGTTCAGGCACACACACATAATCAACTTCGCTCTCCAAAATTCCAGGACATGTTCGGATTTGCTTGGACATGTGCAGGATTTGACGGTCTACAAACGGAAAAATTTGAAAACGTTAAACACATATGTTTTGACAGAGCACAGGGAAAAGTGTGCGACTGTGAGACTTTTGGATTCATTTGTTGCAGTTTATGTGACAAACTCTTATGTTTTCATCACTTTTTTGGGAGTAATTATCACATCTACAAGAAAACCTAAATCGGGCAACGTAGAAGAATCTTTTTATCCATTCGCCAAGTGTACAAGTTAGGTGGGTCGACAACATATTCCTGTCATGTGACGCACATGCCGTCACCAGTGTCATATAGAATATATCAGACGTGTTTTCCTGTGGAGGAATCGGTTGACCTATGACCTTGCGATCAAATGTTTTCGGTTACCATTGGAGAGGCACGTCCTTTCGTCTACTAATCGCACGGCTTTGCGGTGCAGTCGCAAAACACAGACACTAAACTTATTACAGTGAACAGAGACGTCAATGAACGAATGGACAGATCATAACTTTGCGAAAATAAAGAAAAATCTTTCGCTCGAGGGGAGACTTGAACCAAGGACCTCTCGTTCCGTAGCTGCTCACGCTACCCACGGGACCACGGCGCTCCTGAGCTCAGATTATCCTTGATGTTGACTATCTTCGCGTGGACTACTCAGTTTGTATATTTTGCTTATTTTTTTATAGTTCCACACAACTTCTTCCTGTTTTCTCGATTGATCTGTGTTCAGTTTTACAAGGCCTATCCACTGTGCCAACTTAGAACTAAATCTGAGGGGGGTGCGATGGGGAGGTTCCCTTGTTAGAAAGATACGCCGGCCAATCACAGTCGCGTGCAGTGAGCGTCCTCTAGCGGCGCGTGTGCGTGGCGCCACCGGACGAACAGGGAGCGGTGGGGCTCTGGCGGCAGATTAAGACAATGACGCCTCTCGCGTAGCTTCGAGCCGCGCGTCGGATGCGATAGACGCCGAAGGCTTCGATACCGCATCTTGTTTGACTGGAATTGTCTGTGTTGGATGCTTGGTGATATTTTGAAATCATTTAGCGCGTCGCAGTTATTTCTTAACAATCTCTCTTGATGCCAGGGGTTTTACTTACGATGCATGGGTCTCAAGCTTCATTATGACGTATTTACTGGTACAGCCACTGTATTATTATTTCTTGCAACCCTCCCTCCACTTACACACATACAAACACTCCATTTTCTCATAAAAGGCAACTGCATCAAGATTATATAAAACATACACGTTCCAGTCACGTTAATGTGACCCATCCTATGTTCGACATCGTGCAATAACTACTTACAGAAGATGGCAAATGGCAGCACTAGCAGTGGAGGGTATATGAAGCCTGTAGGCAGGACATGGAAACAGTGCAGTCGTTGTAATGCGGAAACGGAGCGATTCATTTGAAGTCCAAAAGGGCACCTTCATTGGCTTTTGGGCCAGGGTTGGGCGCATTTCAGGAACGGCTAAGTTTATAAATGGCTAAGTTAGTACAATGTTCGCGTGCCGCTGTGATAGAAGTATAACGTGCATGGTGAAATGGCACTATCCAAAACTGACGCCGAGGCAGTTGTGGTGTACCAAGGGTCATAGATGACAGGATGTCAAATGAAACACTTTTCAGCCGTCTAGTTTCCAAACTTATTTTATTTGGCTACCAGTTTCGGCGTTTTACTACGCCATCTACAGGCCCCTGGCCGACGCGTAGGAAGATTCCTCCTAGGTTCTGGTCGAAACAGGGGCCAGCAATATTAATACCAGTACTGCTGGCCCCTGTCTTGACCAGAACCAAGGTGGTCTCTTCCTACACATTGGTCAGTGGCCTGAAGATGCCGTAGAAAATCGCCGATTCTGGTAGTCAAATAAAATAAGTTTGGAAACTAGACGGCTGAGAGGTGTTTCATTTGACATCCTGTATCGAAAAGCCGAGTCCCGCAACCATCTCTGAGAAGATGGACGTATAGAGAATAGATGACGGGGGTGAATGGCGACTGTGGAGATGTGCGAGGGCGAGTAGACTTGCAACTGCTGAGAAGTGACCACCCAGATGAACAAAGCGGCTACCAACAATACCTTCTCAACGACCGTTCAGCGAACGTTGCTGAGCTTGGAACTCTGCAGCAGCCACATGGTTCATACTGCCACACTATCTGCTGGTCGTCGGCGACGAAGGCTGGAATCTGCACGCCAGTACCACAACTGGATGTCCACAGATTGGTGACTGTTGGTCTTTTCAGATGACAGATGGCCGCTGGAGTGTACGGCGTGAAACGTCCGAAAGCAAACACCCCGGAACAATCGTCGGAACGGCCAGGGCGAGAGAAGGGGGCGGTATGGTCTGTGTGTTTTCGTGGCATTCTTTGGGTGATTTCGTCATTCTGGAAGGCACAAGAACCAACACAAGTATGCATCTATCCTTGGGGACCGTGTTCATCCCCACATGCAGTTCGTTTTTCCGTGCGCGACGGCATCTATCAGCAGGACAACGCAAGGTGTCACACAACTCACAGTGTACGTGCGACGTTCGAAGAGCTCCAGGATGAGTTGACTGTACTCCCTTGCCCAGCAAACTTCCTGGGACTTAAGTCCAATCGAGAATCTGTGGGACCACCTCGATCGGGCAGTTCGCACAATGTATTTTCAATCAAGAAACCTAGTGCAGCTGACCACGATGCTAGAATTGGCTTGACACCATATCCCTGTCGGTACCTTCCAGGACCACACTGACTCCGTTCCTGCACGTTTGGCAGCATTCTGCACAGCAAAAGGTGCTTCTTTTCACTTTTGAGAGGTGGTCACGTAACTGTTACTGGACAGTGTAGTTTTCATGTTATACACTACTGTCCATTAAAATTGCTACACCACAAAGATGACGTGCTACAGACGCGAAATTTAACCGACAGGAAGAAGATGCTATGATATGCAAATGATTAGCTTTTCAAAGCATTCACACTAGGTGGGCGTCGGTGGTGACGCCTACAACGTGCTGACATGAGGAAAGTTTCCAACCGATTTCTCATACACAAACAGCAGTTGACCGGCGTTGCCTGGTGAAACGTTGTTGTGATGCCTCGTGTAAGGAGGAGAAATAAGTACCATCACGTTTCCGACTATGATAAAAGTCGGATTGTAGCCTATTGCGATTGCGGTTTATCGTATCGCGACATTGCTGCTCGCGTTGGTCGAGATCCAATGACTGTTAGCAGAATATGGAATTGGTGGGTTAAGGAGGGTAATACGGAACGCCGTGCTGGATCCCAACGGCCTCGTATCACTAGCAGTCGAGATGACAGGCATCTTATCCGCATGACTGTAACGGATCGTGCAGCCACGTCTCGATCCAAGAGTCAACAGATGGGGACGTTTGCAAGACAACAATCATCTGCACGAACAGTTCGACGACGTTTGCAGCAGCATGGACTATCAGCTCGGAGACCCTGGCTGCGGTTACCCTTGACGCTGCATCACAGACAGGAGCGCCTGCGATGGTGTAATCAATGACGAATCTGTGTGCACGAATGGCAAAACGTCATTTTTTCGGATGAATCTAGGTTCTGTTTACAGCATCATGATGATCGCATCCGTGTTTTGCGACATCGCGGTGAACGCACATGGGAAGACTGTATTCGTCATCGCCATACTGGCGTATCACCCGGCGTGATGATGTGGGGTGCCATTGGTTACACGTCTCGGTCACCTCTTGTTCGCATTGACGGCACTTTGAACAGTGGACGTTACACTTCAGATGCGTTACGACCCGTGTCTCTACCCTTCATTCGATTCCTGCGAAACCTTACATTTCAGCAGGATAACGCAGGGCCGCATGTTGCAGGTCCTGTACGGGCCTTTCTGGATACAGAAAATGTTCTCCTGCTGCCCTGGCCAGCACATTCTCCAGATCTCTTACCAATTGAAAACGTCTGGTCAATGGTGGCTGAGCAACTAGCTCGTCACAATACACCAGTAAATGCTCTTGATGAACTGTGGTATCGTGTTGAAGCTGCATGGGGAGCTGTCCCTGTACACGTCATCCAAGCTCTGTTTGACTCAATGCCCAGGCGTATCAAGGCCGTTATTACGGCCAGACGTGGTTGTTCTGGGTACTGATTTCGTGCGTGATTGCGTGAAAATGTAATCACATGTCACTTCTAGTATAATATAGTTGTCCAATGAATACCCGTTTATCATCTGCATTTCTTCTTGGTGTAGCAATTTTAATGGCCAGTAGTGTAGTGGGTTTGAATTGCTTCAACGATTGCTGTTTTCATAGGCATGTAATTTAAAAAAACTCGTGGTGGTGAGCTACATAAGCTCGAAATGCGTAGCAAAGTAACCGTTTAGAAAATAAATAAATAATGTGATTCGAAACAGAACAAAACAAGCAATTTATCTCTACTGTTATTGAAAGGTGAGACTCTCCGGCAGGGTACGGCTTCTTGCTGCGTGATGTACCATTACGAATTCTGCAAGCCACTTGTCGGAAAAGAACAAAAGGCCTGCGACGCCGCCGGGCTGTGGGAGGAACGCTCCGGCGCAGCCTTGGAGGCCAGCTGACTGGCGGTCGGCCAGACGGGTCTTCCTGCTCCCAGAAGACACAAGGCACGAGGCGGCCCTGAGCAGCTGCGAGCGCACACACAGCGCGGACTGCCGCCTGTCGCTGATTGCGGACTGGCCGCGGTGTCTCCCACGCTTAATTTCCGGTGGTGCTGCTCTCCAAGTGAATTTCCACAAATTCGACTCCGAGCCCAAACGACTGCCGTCTCGCCGCAGACGAAGCCTGCCAGGACTTCACTTCCGACGACTGCCGCGTAATGCAGGGTGGCGAAAGTAACACTGGCCCGGAAATTGCACACCGAACACCAATCTCAACAATGGTTGTTAAACGTGCTGAGACGGAATTTTACCGGCGTGCTTATTTGTATACTTGTTTATTCGGCTGCCGCTACCGATTGGTTTTATGCAAGCCGCAACGCCTCCAAATACCACACGCTAGATTTTCATATCCTCTCTGTCGCTACGCACAAATCATTAGTGCCGGCTGGTGTGGCCGAGCAGTTCTAGGCGCTTCAGTCTGGAACCGCGCTGCTGCAATGGTCGCAGGTTCGAATCCTGCCTCGGGCATGGATGTGTGTGATGCCCTTAGGTTAGTTAGGTTTAAGTAGTTCTAAGTTCTAGGGGACTGATGACCTCAGATGTTAAGTCCCATAGTGCTCAGAGCCATTTGAACCATTTTTGAACAAACCATTAGTCCTACAGAAAAAACGAACAGGATCTTTTGTAGGAGATTTAATGTACGAGGGTAATCCCAAAAGTAAGATATGCTATTTTTTTATCAGTAAATAGACCTGTTTATTTCTACAATGGTTTATATCAGTCTACAACTTGAACATTTAGCTATTTTTCGACATAATCACCATTTGTGTCGATGCATTTTTGTAGACGCTGTGGCAGTTTTTGTATACCCATGTCATACCAGCTCGCCGCCATGCTGTTCAGAAAGTTATGAACCTCTTCTTTCACCTCGTCGTCGGAGCTGAATCGCTTTCCGGCCAAATGATCTTTTAACCTAAGTAACAGGTTCAAATGGTTCAAATGCCTCTGAGCACTATGGGACTTAACTTCTGAGGTCCAGTCCCCTAGAACTTAGAACTACTTAAACCTAACTAACCTAAGGACATCACACACACCCATGCCCGAGGCAGGATTCGAACCTGCGACCGTAGCGGTCGCGCGGCTCCCAGACTGTAGTGCCTAGAACCGCTCGGCCACCTCGGTCGGCTAAGAAACAGGTGATAGTCACTGGGCGCCAAGTCAGGACTATAGCCTGGGTGGGTGATTATGTTCCGCTGAAACTGTTGCAGGAGAGCAACGGTTTGCCGAGCGATGTGTGGGCGAGCGTTGTCATGGAGAATGTGTACGCCCTTCCGGTACTGAATTGCCTGTTTGAGTTTTTTCAGAGTCTCACAGCACATGTCAGCGTTAATTGTGTTACCAGCGATTGAGCTCCAACGACGAGGTGAAAGAACAGGTTCATAACTTTCTGAACACCATGGCGGTGAGCTGGTATGACAAGGGCATACAGAAACTTCCGCAGCGTCCACAAAAATGCATCGACAGAAATGGTGATTATGTCGAAAAATAGCTAAATGTTCAAGCTGTAAACTGATGTAAACCCATGCAGAAATAAACAGGTCTATGTACTTATAAAAAAATAGGAGACCGTAATTTTGGGATTACCCTCGTAATTAAATTTTGTACTAGGACATGTTTTCGCTAAAAGACATAGTTTTCGAATTATTCAAAAGAAACATATAAAATTCTTCTTAAAATGCATTTTTCTTACCGGCCGCGGTGGACGAGTGGTTCTATGTGCTTCAGTCTGGAACCGCGCGACCGCCACGGTCGCAGGTTCGAATCCTGCCTCGGACGTGGATGTATGTGATATCCTTAGGTTAGTTAGGTTTAAGTAGTTCTAAATTCTAGGGGACTGATAGCCTCAGATGTTCAGTCCCATAGTCCTCAGAGCCATTTGAATCATTTTTTTGCATTTTTCTTGAATAATTCGAAAATCGTGGCCTCCAGTGAAAATATATCCCAGCGCAAAATTAAATTACATGACTAACTTCTTACTCATCTCTGGGATAGCGATTTCTGAACGAGAAACAAGCCCAAACAGTGCCCCTCCTTTGGTAAACTAAAACTTAGTCGGACCTCAGAAGGAATTATTCTTCTAAAAATACCAATTCTAGCTTACCTACAGAACGTATAATCAAAGAAAATAGAAACTGGATTACGTCTTCCTTATAAGGCTGGCAGGATTTACGTCATCCTTACAAACTATAGGCCTGTTATGTATGCGGAGTAGGAACGTAATTGCCAACGTCGATGAGGTTGTTTCTGGTTAGAATTCAGTATCAGATGTAAATGAGACACCTAAATACAAATAGCTGAAGATAAACTGGCATCGCGAAACGCGGACCCTAGTTGACAGCAAAAGGTCAAACGGAACATGACAAAATGAGTTCTTTACATACACTTTCCTGATAGAGATCATATACCTAAGGAACATCTTGAGATCTACTACAATCGAGTTTCTCAACCTTTTTTTTTCCTTTGGGGCACCTCAAAGTACGTTTCAGACTTTCGCGACACCCTCTACAAGTGATTTTTTTTCCCTAGCTGCAAAAAAGCAAACAAATAAAGAACATACGCGTACAATATATTTTTTATTATTGAGTGTATGATTATGTATAATGATGCGTGATTTCTTGCAAATTGGGCTACTCAAGAAATGATATGACGACAAACTTTTTACGTTCTAGATATTTTATCTGCGGAGAATTAGAAGACATTAAAAATTTCGCGACACATCTGACAAGTATTTGCGGCGCAACAGTGTGTCGCGACACGGCGACTGAGAAACGCTGTGCTAGGGAACAGCTGCCACAATAATGCGATCAAGTAGTTTGAGTCTCAAATGGTGTAACAGTACAAGCTTCAGAAAACCTGGATTTAATTAAAAAGACGCTGAGAAACTGTTTCAGTGTCTTATCGTTTCAATGACTTTCACGGAAGTTATTCCATCTTACGTCACCTCGTTGAGCATTCAGTGCGAAGTTCTGTATATGTTCTTACTAATGTTATAGGCATAAGAGCAGCAAGTTTCATATCGATGACTGAGGTGCGCGATCACACATTTAGTGACTGATTACATCGTAGCGATCATTTTCGTGTTTGGAACGGGTTAGAGAGAGCTGTAAACAGAGATATCAGCTATTACTTCGTTGAAGGAACAACTAAGCAGACCTGATCCGCCCTTATGCGTACTCGTTTCGTCTCTATGCAGAGATGACGACCTGGAAACCTAATGTCCGAGTCGAATTCTGTGCGCCAGAGGACCTGTCATAGCGGAGACCTGCATTCGTCGGTAAACGGCTTCAGCAGGGACAGCCATTGTAGGTCGTTAACACGAGACAGACGAGGCACTATCAGCATCTCGTCCTCGTTTCCCGGTCGTGAGACTAGATATTAGCCACAGCTTCGAAAAACGTGTAAAACTTGTAAAACCGGAAACTGTCTGCAATGATCACAACAAAGAACGACTCTTGGCTGTGACATTTGTATTCATTCGATGACATAACGCCGTACAAGTACACTCTAAAAGAAATAACCGTCGTGTTTGCGGAGTAAATTCAAGAAAATATGTTTATTGTGTGATATCTGGGGTTCACTGATAACGTAAATCCATAACCCGTGCATCAATCTGTTGACAAGTCCCGATACGTTATCGCTTAACGTAAGTTCGTCATCTCAGGCAAGGCCTACGCAATGCCCAAGAAAAGTCGCAATGAAGTGAATTTTCGACTGCATACGATGGACGAGGTGTTGGTTAGGCATATATCTTGCTGTCATGCAGTCGGAAATGAAACAGAAAGGAAGTAAAATTAGAATTTAACGTCGCATCAACGACGAGATCCGTAGAGGCAGAGCACATGGTCGGATTGGGGAAGGAAATGAGCCACGTAGGTTTTAAAGGAACAATCCTAGACTTGGTAGACTTAGAGAAATCACGGAAAACCTGAGTCTGTATGGCCGGACTGGAAATTAAGCTGAGATCCTCCCAAATGCAGGCCCAGTGTCACAACAAGGACACCCCTATCCTTGATGACAACAGACCAAGTACTGTTCCCCAAATGGCTATCGCGCAGCATGTGGTTCCACAGAATTCCCAACGTATGTCAACATTTGTGTTCGCCGTAGTATCTGAGCATTAGTATTTAACGCCACGTCGACTGACGAATGACTGTAATTTTGCCTGTTGTTAAACATTCGCATAGTACAGTGCTCTTGATGGTTGTGTCGCATTTGTGGGAGTTTATGCATTCATTTGGAGAGGTGCTTTAAAATACAGGGTGTTTATAAACGAATATCGGGGTTTTAACGCTTAATAATATTTATTATATTAAACTTACAATTATAAATTATATGTCAAATGAAAGAGCAATTCAAACAGTTTTACCAAGAACCTTATAAATGTTCAATGTAAGCACCATTTGTCACACGGCACACATCAAGTCTATAGCCGAGTTCTTCCCAAACGTTGATAAGTGTGTCTTCAGTGATTGTAGCAACAGCTGCTTCAATCCGGTTTCTTAATTCAGGGAGGTCTGCTGGTAGCGGAGGCACGTACACACGATCCTTGATGAAGCCCCAAAGGAAAAATTCGCATGACGTTAGGTCAGGTGAACGTGGAGGCCATGCAAAGCAAGCCCTGTCATTGCGCCCTTTGCGGCCTATCCAGCGCTCCGCTATAGACTTGACGTGTGCCGTGTGACAAATTGTGCTCACATTGAACATTTATAAGGTTTTTCGTAAAACTGTTTCAGTTTCCCTTTCATTTAACATATCATTTATAACTGTAAGTTTAATGTAATAAATATTATGAAGCGTTAAAACCCCCATATTCATTTATAAACATCCTGTATTGCGTTTCTGTGTGCTCTCTGCATGTGTTCAGATTCATATATGGGAGCACGATTTATTGGGAAACAGGAAATGCGGTCATCGCCAGTAAATGTCTCATTCACCGATTAGGGGAAGAGGTAGGTTACAAGAGAACAAAACAATCAGTGTTCCAGAAAAATAAGACATATATGTCAGCTACATTAATTAATTCCACTATGCGACGTGAGCAAAACAGAAATGCCATTTATTCGGAATCAATCTTCAAGTCAAGAGAGCAATGTCCATAAACCACACACTCACAGAACTATAAGAGAAATTCCTACAATATATTGGTAAAGAGATCAGTGTTTGCAATGATTTGGAGTAGATAACTGACCGAAGTGAAGGTTTAAGACACCACAGACCATAGAGTAATGATAATTTCGTACTCGGTGCATTTTATTAACGGGCATCATTTTAACAATCAAACCTAATAACACTTCAGTTTCAAAACACTTCACTTACGGTTGTTTTACAAATAAACTCTTAATTTTTTACTGTGGTTTCCATTCTTGTCAAATGCATAAAAGAAATCAATATGTGAATCGGACATCGCTGCATGTCTCAGAATTAATGTGTCTCTCATCGCATTTCATTATTAAATGATGATAAGTAAAACAGTCACGACCGATTTAAGCTGTTTGGGCAACCGGGAATCGAAACGGGGGTCGTACTTTTCTCAGAAAGTGCTCTTCCAACTGTGTGGTACACGCACCAACATAAAGCGCCATTAACTTTGATTTTCTCAGCATCTCTCCTGTTAAATATTTAATGTTGGCGCATCCTGGAAGAATAGAAATGGTTGTTGCTTTAACCTCTAATTAAACTATGCGCAAAGAATGATTATTTCTAATGTATTCGATGGGACAAACATTACTTACATTAAAACTGTGCCGTACCAGAAATCAGACGTTTAAAGACCTATCCGAGTTCAGAGATCAGAGCGGGGACATTAACATTATTTATCAAAAGCATTAGTTATGCTGTTCAGTGTATTGGGTCAAATCCCACACGTCTGTGCAATACTATTTACAGCGACGGCATATGATGATGATGATGATGTTGATGATCTGTCCTTGGTGTCATTCGAGAGAAGAACACTATGCATAGGGCCGGATTTCGCCGCGTGTCTTCTCGGAGTCACGTCATCAAAGACACAAACATCACACTGCATTCTATGCTGAGCGAGGTGCTCAATTTGTTAACTCACTGAACTCACATTTAGACTGAAACGGGGTTGAAACCCCGTCCGACCATCCAAACTCAGGTTTCTCGCAGCACCTCTAAATCATTTCATGTGAATGCCTTTGAAAGCAAAAGCACTGCGGTGTTTAAATTGATCTTCGTGTTGACGACGTCATTATTTTTACGCCAAATGGAGAGAGCTGCATTCCTCGTCACGTTATCCGTTAATGTGACCTAAATTGCTCCTTTCTGGGAAACTCTTAAAGAAAAACATACCAAAATAGTGCGCTAGGCAGAGAAAAACACAACCTGCGAAATTATATAGAGTATCTCTCAACGTCATTTGCGAAAATCCCTATGCATTTCCCACATTCTAACCAAAACTGCGCAGTCGTGCACATGCACTGTAACGCCAAAAATGCTACCATGTTGTCCGTTTCAGAGACGCCAATCGTCTAACTAACAAAGTTTCATTGCAGTTCGACGTAGTTGTTCTGCAAAGAGCGGAAATTTTACAGAGGCATACGTCACAACGCGCGTCACAGTTTTCGTGGACCTCTATCTACTTCTCATTAGGTCGTTACTATGGCAGCCAGCTGGCAACGCGAACAGGAACTCTGTGGCTGTCAACACAAAGACGAGAATGGTCTGCTCAAATTGGTGGATCAATTAGGGCTAATCTTAACACCGTATCACTACACCTAGTTTCGATGTTCATGGTATCTTCCACTACATGTCTTCGAAACACTGGGAACAGTGCCTAACGCCCACAAGACTGGAGTTCGTCACGTTGTTTTACTTACCGGACAAGCCCCACAGTTTCGTATCCGGAGGACAATGCAAAACAACTTCAGCTCTGTCAAGTGGATAAATTAATTTTACTACTCTACCTGAGGACAGCTTCTCTAGGCACACGAATCGTGTGTCAACTGGGGCCATCAAGCTCCTTTATTATCCGCAAGGGAGAGTTATCTAAGGTTGGATTCCATTAAGAACTGTTGTAGTCAACGACTGTGAAAATGTTATAATCAGGGATGAACACAGCGTGATGTTGATCCTTAATTATAAGTGTTCTCTAAGCTTCGCTGTCATCCTCAACAGGCTGCACTGCAACATTTGTCAAAAAATGTGTGTGAAATATTATGGGACTTAACTGCTAAGGTCATCAGTCCCTAAGGTTACACACTACTTAAGCTAAATTTATTCTAAGGACAAACACACACACCCATGCCCGAGGGAGGACTCGAACCTCCGCCGGGACGAGCCGCACAGTCAATGACTGCGGCGCCTTAGACCACTCGGCTAATCCCCAACATTTGTCAGTTTTGCCAGACGTGCAGTATGAGGAGCAGTCAAATGAAAACGAGACACAGGGGAAAAAAGTAAGTAATCTGTTTATTATTCCAAAAGTAATCACCATAACGTTTAATACATTTATCCCACTGTGAGACAAGAAGGTCAATGCCTACTGAACCACGATTGTACCCAGCCGTGCACGTCTTCGTCGTGGGCGTGCCAGCGTGTTGCCAAGGTTGTTTCCACTACTCTGCAGAAGTTTCGCTGGGAAGCCCTTACACATCTTCCATTCAGTCCCTATCTCTCCCCATGCGATTTCCATATTTTTGGAACCCTGAAGAAAGACATTCCCGACCGTCGATTTGCTTCGTATGAAGAGAGACACGCCTGGCTACAATGATGGTTCCGTAGGCAACCGCAAACATTTTTTCACGATGGGATTGACCGCCTTGTCTCAGAGTGGGATAAATGTATTAGGCCTAACTGGTATGGCGACTACTTTTGAAATAATAAATTGTTTACTTATTTTTTTCCATCTGTCTCGTTATATTTGACTGCCCTTACAGTCTGATTCTGAGTTTCTGAGAAGTAGAATGTATTACAGTGTTACTTTGCATTCCAGTGTATTATACTGACACATCATTATCGATGTTAGGAAGGTAGCTTTCTAAGTGAGCACACAAGTTAGCCCAATGGATGGTTCGCACTCACACAACTGACTTTTATATCAGCACCTGGAACGGTCTTATTCACCAATGAGTAATGCACTCCCGCCAAAAGAGAAAATGAAACTGCTCTGAAAGGAAACTGGCAGACCTCCACTCCCACTAAGAAGAGAAGCGTTACTCATGTTTTGCTACTGCAGCCTGCGCACAATCGTCAACTTGGAATTGCACCATTCTCAGGGAGCAAGTTTTATGTGTCACGTGCTTCTCATGCGTTGGCCTTACGTGCATGCTTTATTTATTTACTCATATGGCTCACAGCCTGGTGCAAGACTTCCTACCTGACGTCACTTGAGGAGCTGAACTGTTAAATGTCTCGTGTAGGTGGCTATGGTGAGTGTGTTTTTGTAAGTTACAGCATTGACGAGAGAGACAGACAGAGGGTGAACCCCGCTTTCGGTACACAGTTTTTTCCACAGTCTGTTCCCTCGAAGGACACCATGAAGACCGACGAGTCGAACATCCCTATCTGACGGACGGATCTTCAACAGTGTCACGTACCCTTACCCTATGAGACAATGCAGCGACGTTTGAAATTTATCCCAGAAATGGCGCAGTGTCTGATAATTAGCAATATTGCACTCCCACCGCTTCCTGCTTTGCCGGCAAAATTCTGCTGAAGATAATTCTTTTTTTGTCGTCAGGATTCGAATCGAGTGCCACTCTACAAGCGTGCTTCGTCGAGTTCGACTACGGAAAACTATTGTTACATGCTGATGCAGTTCTTCGTCTTTCAATCCTACAGCAACCGCATTTGCATACAGCTTGTTACCACGATCACTATTACTTACTGCTGACTCATCTTTTTCAAATATGATGATGATGAGTCCCATACTTCTTTACAGAGCGTAGGGGAGCGACGCGGGAGAACCGCGCCGCCTTACTAGGCAAGGTCCTAGTGGAGGTGGTTTGCCATTGCCTTCCTCCGACCGTAATGGGGATGAATGATGATGATGAAGACGACACAATAACACCCAGTCATCTCGAGGCAGGAAAAATTCCTGACCCCGCCAGGAATCGAACCCGGGACCCCGTGCTCGGGAAGCGAGAACGCTACCGCGAGACCACGAGGGGCGGACTTTTATTATTTTTCAAATAATTCTTACATTAATATTTCCGATGAAAAAAATCAGCTAACATTAAAGTCTTAGGATTGGCATTCCCGTCAGCCAAATCACACGAATATTTTCTGCCTCCATTTCACTATTACCGTAAACTTTTCTTTAAGTTGCCTCTCTCTATCCTAGAAAGTACTTTCCATTTATATACAAGGTGAACCATAACTCCTCTGCAAACTTTCAGAATTTGTTCAGAGATATCTTCTGAATATTTTGGTGGTATGAGGGATCCACGGTCTCCGGCAGCTCGTTACAGAGGTACCGCATTTCGCTTGGGTTCTTGTCACAATTAGCTTTGTATCTGTATTAGAATGAAAATAGTACACAACATTGCAAATGTCGACGGTAAGCACTGTGTGCCTTGTTTCCATTCGCTCGCGATACAACGTACTTTGCACTCGATGTTAGGAACCACAGTGAAGTACTGTTTGGACCTCAATGAATTCGTCGCGGTTGTCCTGTTCCATGGCGAGCTCGATCACCAGAGGTGGCAGCAATGGACTTATTCTTCTGGGACCAAGTGAAGAGCCTAGTTTATGAGTCTCCGGTCAATATTCGCACGGACCTCGTTGCTAGGATTATCGCAGGCACGGAAGTAGTACGCCGAAGTATTCTTGAGCGTGTAAACAGCCCGTGGTGCGTTGCTGTACACTCTACCGTGATCATGGTATTCTCAATTTTGAAGGGTACCTATAAGAGAACAGTTCCGCATTCGTAGTGTGCTGTACCGTACAGTGACAAAACAGATTGATCACACTGTGATAAAAGTGTACATCTTTCGTCTGAGGGCTGCTGTATTATCTGCACTGAGTGTTGTGCATTTTGATTATTGTATGTTACAAACTTCTTCACTTTTGTAAAGGTATTTTCACGGAAACAAGGGTAACAAACCCAATAAAGCATAATTACCTTTTACTCTGTAATGAGGTGCCGGAAACAGCGGGTACCTTAAACCAAAACACTCAGAAGGAATCGTTGAACGACCTCTGAAAGTTTGTCAGTGGAGCTCTGGTTGACCTTGTACAGCGGCGTACTGCGAAAGCGAAGTTTCCATTCTCCTCACGTTCCAGTTTAATGTTTAACGATTGTACTGCGGTCGCTATCAAACAAAGGAACATCGAGAGAGAGGGAATGGGTGTTCAAGAAAAAAATGATGAAATAATAAATCTAGAAAGACTTTTTAACTTTATCCATTAAATAGTTACAATAGTGACGTTTTAGTAGAACGTTAGTACTAACGGAACAAGTTATATACGGTTATAAAGATTGCTGATAGGTGCAATTCCCTGTTACCTTACTTAAATTATTTTGTTATGGTTACGTAATTTGAGGTAGATCATATCGTGAAACAATTTCAATAGAAACGCATTTAATTTGAATACTCAAAGTCTTAATGCGATAGTGCTTTCTTATGACGTCATTGTCTGGTGAACGGAACGGTCTACATCACGTACCGAAAGTAAAATTTATTACTGTACGACTTATGTTTATTTAAAGTAAATGTTTTTGTAATGCCACTTTTGCCTGAGATGTTCCATACTTCAAATCGTGTTAAATAATAAAATGATATAAGGAAGATTATTAGGACTTATGAGTGCTGCTGGTCTCTAGAAAACCTGTTTACAAATTTTAACTACAGTCACAGTCGAGTTAGACCCAAGACAGCTATAAACTGTAGCATATGTATCGGCGACTACACTCATGCTCATAAATTAAGGACAATTGCAGAATGTGGTGCCACAGGCACGTAGGGAACACACACGACACAGATCTGTAAGTCCACGGTATTGGTGATAAGTTGAGAAAACCGTCCCGAAACACGTGTGCTACAAAACGCAACTGTTTCCTGCGCATGTACCCCGACATCAATATATGATATGATCACCATGCACACGTACACAGGCCGCACTATGGGTTAGCATACTCTAGATCTGGTGGTCGAGCAGCTGCTGGGGTATAGCCTCCCATTCTTGCACCAGTGCCTGTCGGAGCTCCCGAAGCGTTGTAGGGGTTTGAAGACGCGCAGCGATACGTCGACCGAGAGCGTCCCAGACGTTCTCGGTGGGGTTTAGGTCTGGAGAACAGGCAGGCCACTCCATTCGCCTGATATCTTCTGTTTCATAGTACTCCTCCACGATGGCAGTTCCGTAGGGTCGTGCGTTATCATCCCTCAGGAGGAAGGTTGGCCCCACTGCACCCCTGAAAAGACGGACATACTGGTGCAAAATGACGTCCGTATACATATGACCTGTTACAGTTCCTCTGTCAAAGACATGCTGGGGAACACGTGCACCAATCATAATCCCACCCCACACCATCAAACCACGACCTCCATACAGGTCCCTTTCAAGGACATTAAGGGGTTGGTATCTGGTTCCTGGTTAACGGCAGATGAAAACCCGGCGAGAATCACTGTTCAGACTATACCTGGACTCGTCCGTGAACATAACCTGGGAGCACTGTTAGAATGATCATGTACTGTGTTCTTGACACCAGGCTTTACGGACTCTCCTATGACCAGGGATCAGTGCAATGCAACTTGCAGGTCTCCGGGCGAATAAACCATATCTGTTCAGTCGTCTGTAGACTGTGTGCCTGGAGACAACTGTTCCAGTGGCTGCGGTTAGTTCCCGAGCAAGGCTACCTGTAGTACTCCGTGGCCGTCTGCGGGTACTGATGGTAAGATATCGGTCTCCTTGTGGTGTTGTACACTGTGGACGTCCCGTACTGTAGCACCTGCACACGTTTCTTGTCTGCTGGAATCGTTGCCTTGCAACACACAGTCACCAATAGCACGTCTCGAAACATGTGCACACTTACTCGCTGCAGATGAACGTTGTTTGACCATCAGCATTATCCTTAATTTATGAGCATGAGTGTAGATTGACACACGATACATAGTGTGTTAAAAAAAAAAAAAGTCGAATATTTTGTGAGGTGACGAAAACAAGACAAAAGTCGAGTGAAAATGAGATATAAAATGCGTACCTTAAGGGCTATGAGTACTTGTTTGTCTTCGATAATGCGTAACGCATCTCATCTACTGGATAAGCTCTTAGCTCTTAAGGTATGCATTTTAGAGGCCATGTTTACTGTACTTTTTTTCTTATTTTGGCCCACACTACCTCCGCCCAAAACATAGAAAGCAAACAGCCTGCAGTAGAAGAAATGTGTTTCACAGTATCGGAGGTGAACAAGTATTCATAGCTTTTAATGTACGCATCTTACAGCCCATTTTTACTGGACTTTTTTCCTTGCGTTGGTGGGTACTTATACCTCTTAAAATATTCGACACTTTTTAACGCCTTGTAAAGATCTAGAAAATTCTTCCTATACGCCATGTTAATGTCTAACAAGTGACTGTAAGTAGACTTTGTTAAACAAACCGGTAGCTTCTTATTTCTTTCTTTCTTTCGCTCGCAGCGTTCCCAGGGTCGGCGTGGTTACAACGGATTTGGCAGTGTTAGTTGTAGGGATGGCTGGATGCCCTTCCTGCCGCCACCCCGTACCCCCCAGGACGGAATTAGTGTACCCCAACTGTCTGCGGCTAGTGTAAATCGTGAAATAGTGCGGATGTGTGCAAATGTCTGCGACGCGTGTAGCTGAGGCGGAACGTGGGGACCAGCCGGGTATTCACCTAGCGGGATGTGGAAAACCGCCTAAAAATCACATCCAGGCTGGCCGACACACCGGCCCTCGTCGTTAATCCATCGGGCGGATTCGATCCGGAGCCGGCTTGCCTACCCGAGTCCAGGAAGCAGCGCGTTAGCGCTCTCGGCTACCCCGGCGGGTCTTAAACAAACCGGTAGCGATCAGGAGAAAAATGTTGTTCGGGGAGAACATGAAGGTGATGGTGCTTCAGCACACTACCATGCGTATGGAGCAGCCAGCCGTATCAGTGACAACGAGGCACAACGGCCATTCCGTGCACGTTCGCCCTCCGAAGCAGCCCTTGGCGCCGAGCGGCCACTGGAAGCCTTGAGGCAGCAAGCTTCCGCGTGTGGCGAGCCAGCGCTGCGCACGTGGGTGCCGCTTTCGGACGCGTCAGGGATGAGTCACATGCCGGCTACTCGGCTCACGTAACGTGTGTGTCATTTATGTTTGGAAGCACTGGTCATACGCACTGTCTTATACACCTCAACACGCACTCCACACTAACTGGATGGGTTTGTTGGCTACTGCATATGGGTTTACCTATCCCGCACCTCTGCATCTTTACAAGACGAAGAATTCGCCATTTGCTTCGTAAGCCGTTCCTCCTATACGTTTGGAAAGAAATTCTGCACGCGAAAGCTCGTGTAGTTGTCTCTCGGCTGACAAAAAATGGTTCAAATGGCTCTGAGCACTATGCGACTTAACTTCTGAGGTCATTAGTCGCCTAGAACTTAGAACTAATTGAACCTAACTAACCTAAGGACATCACACACATCCATGCCAGAGGCAGGATTAGAACCTGCGACCGGAGCGGTCTCTCGGCTCCAGACTGTAGCGCCTAGAACCGCACGGCCACTCCGGCCGGCCTCTCGGCTGACACTTTGTGCCAGCTTGGAAAGGCTGGAGCTTAACGATCTATCGACTACTAGGCCAATAGAGAGGAATAACAAGAGTGCACAGGACGTGTGCATAAAAGAAAGTCGACCATGCCCTTTCCAAAGCAACCATTCCAGCATTTACCTCTATCGATTTAGGGAAGCTTCGAAAAGCCTAAATCTGGAAGGCCGGACTGTGAATTTAATCCCCAATATCATAATCTCTGCGGCACCTCGCTCGGGAATATCTTATTACCGCTGTTTAATAGAGGCGCAAAAAATTGTTTCTGTATGTATTTTCTATTGATCACGGAATATTAATTCTTGGGGCGGAAATAGACAGAACAAAAGCCGACAGAAATTGTTAGTCGAGTATAAGGGGGCAGAATTTCATACAGAATGGAGAATAGGAACGCGCATGAACTTACCAATAAATAAATGTTCATTTCATGACGATTTTTTATTATACATCGCCACAAATGCAATGATCATAATTTTTATTACTACTTTTTCCCTTCGAAAAAACATGATTCGTTGCAACGACACGTTGATGGGAAATTAGGAAAAAAAAACAATAGAAAATGACGCTACACGAACGCAGTGCGGCCAGATTTCTAGCGCCAACGTCGCTGCTCGGCTGCTGACGGTCTCTTATGTTGCTAAACTGTATCATGAACCTGTGAAACTCCATTTCCCAAAAGTGATTGAGAAACACATAGTATTAAAGCAGAATCTGTAGAACAGTTCTCGGGTATCCGACCGGGTAGCGTCGTAATTTCTCCACAATATTTCGGCAGACGTACACGCTGACGTCTTCAGGTGGTTCCTAACGAATGCTGTCCTGCTGCTCTCATCTGTTGCTTTCCCCTCTTTGGGGAAGTGTGAGGGGGAGTCTGTAGCCTTTTGGCTTTTACTCCTCTGTGAACGTGTGTGTGTGATTTTTCTATAGTTTTTGGTGTCTGTGATTTGTGATGATTGTTGTGAGTGTGTCTGGTACTTGCCTGAGGTGGGCGAGAAGTTTGTTGTTATATGGGAAGGAACAGGATGATGGATTTGGTGTAGGGATTTTCTCTTCGACTTAGTCGTCGAAGATCGTCATAGGGCGCTTGTGCTTATCGCGGGACATGTCATACCGACCTAGGGAGTGGATGAGTGCGTTTCCGGATCTGGAAAAACCCTATTTCGGCTGCGGCGTGCAAGTCGTCTGTAGGGAATCCAAAAGGTAAGTGCAGTGCCCTTCTGAGGGCGCGGTTCTGCAGCCTCTGGAGTTTGTCCAGGTGCTGCTTTGCCGCGTATCCCCAGACAGGGCACGCATACTCCATTACTGGCCGGATCAGGGCCTGGTACACATTTACTGCTACTGGGCAGGGAAGGGAGCTGGTTGTGTTCAGGATAGGATATAGGATGGACATTCTGGCGCAGGCCTTCCTGTGGACCTCGTCTATGTGGGGTTTCCACGTAAGACGAGAGTCCAAGGTTACGCCAAGGTACTTGGCGGTTCTGCGCCAGGGGAGTTGGGTTCCATTTAGGTGAAGGTGGAGGGGGGGACATTGAGGAGGATCGCGCCTTCCGAGCCTGCGGGTAATCAGCATTGCCTGCGTCTTCTCAGAGTTGATGGTGATGCGCCAGCGACGGGCCCAAGTTTCTGTGTCATCTAAAACCTTTTGTAGCCTACGGATGACCAGGTCCTTGTTCGCGTTTCTCGTGTAGAAGGCTGTATCGTCAGCGTACTGTGCGGTGTGCACCAGGGGGGCCGTTGGTGTGTCCGCAGTGTACAAACTGTACAATACGGGCCCCAGGACCGATCCCTGTGGCACCCCAGCACGAATACGCCTTCTGGTGGAGGTGGCAGTTTCTACTTTGACGGAGAAAGTCCTATTCGTGAGGTAGCTCTTGATCAGCTGAACTGTGCTCCCGGGAAACCCTTGTGTGTACAACTTGTAGAGTAGCCCTCTATGCCATACTGAATCAAAGGCTTTGGCTACGTCTAGTAGCACTATCCCGCAGTAGCCTCTGTGGCTGAAGCCCTCTGTGGCTGCTTCAACCATTCTCATGACCTGTTGTGGGGCAGAGTGGTTCTGTCGGAAGCCAAATTGGAAATCCGGCAGAATTTGCTCTCTGGTATTATGTTCTTGTATGGGTCTTAGCAGGAGGCGCTCATAGATCTTGCTGAGAGTTGGCAAGAGGCTAATCGGCCTGTAGTGCTGCGGGAATAGAGGGTCTTTCCCTGGTTTGTGTATCGCGACCACTTCCGCATGTTTCCAGCAAACTGGGAAAACACGGGATCGAGTAATCTCGTTGAGGACGTTCGCGAGGTGTGTGATCGCTGTGGGTGGGAGTTTTTTGACTAACTGATTTGTGACACTGTCGTGCCCTGGCGCCTTTTTTGTAGGGTGGGACCTGATTACTCTTGCCACGTCCTCGGGGCAAAAAGTATGGGTTCGTCCTCTGGGTCCTCCTCGGCATTGAGGAAGACAGCTAGTTGACGACGGACCACTCTTTCATGGTCGTCATCCTGGGGTTCTGCCGCTTGGAACTGCTTCTCGAAGGAGTCGGCGAGGGCGTTGGCCTTTCCAGCATGGCTGTAGACCAGTCCCCGCTCGCCATGCAGTGGCGGCATCCTAGCGCGTCGTTTTGTAAACTGTTTTGTCGCTTGCCATAGTGTGTGATCGTCTACTTTGAGAGCTGTGAGGCGGTTTTGCCATTGCTGGTTTCTGTGCTCATTGAGCGCTACCTTCAGTTCTCTCTGTAGACGATTGAGCAGCCTCCTGGTGGCCTGATTTCTGGTGATCTTCCACTCTTTTGCTACTCTGTTCTTATGCCGAATTTGTGCTAGCAAGTGTTCCGGGAGCTGTATTTGCGGTGGTGGGCCATCCCTTTGTGGAGGGGTGGCTTCTTCCGCTGCCTGCAAGATGCTGCCTGTTAGGTCTTGTAGCGCTTGTTCTACTGTTTCGGCAGTAGGTGGCGGAGCGCGAGCGATATCAGAGGCGACAGTTTCTTGGTATCGCTCCCAGTCTGTACGTTTGTACGACGTCTGGTACCGTGGGAGTGCTACCCATTCTCCCACATCGACCTCCAGAATCACTGGGTTGTGGTCGCAGGACATTCTGTTGATTGTCCTTGCGGTCACAAACCCTGCGATCCTCCTAGTGAGAGCTAGGGCCTGCCTCCATTTTTTGGAAAATGTGTGGCCTCGACTGGACCCCATGTTTCGAAGTGGTGGGTGCGCGCTAGTTGTTGCAGTTTGGCGCCTGCTCTGGAAGTTACTCTAGAATTCCAATCAGGATGTTTGGCATTGAAGTCTCCCCCTATTATGAGTTTGCCTTCAATTTGCCCTAGAGCAGCTGTCTCCCTCATCTATCTGGTCATGCGGGGGTCGGTAGACTGCAACAATTGTCAGGGGTCCAGTGGCAGTGGTTACTTCCACCGCCACTGCTTCGATTTTGTTGGTAGCTGGTAAGAATACCTGGTGGTGGGGGATCCCTCTTTTTATGTATATGGCCACTCCTCCGCCTTGGGTTGGCCTGTCTTTACGGTAGCTAACGTAGTTGGGAACTGTCGCTTTTATTCCCGGCTTTAGGTGGGTTAACGAATGCTGTTCCTCTCGGCGCCCTATATATACTAGCCGTTACACCCTCCACCGTTCCTCTCCTGGTGTCTTCGGTGCGGCCGGCGCGGCGGCTACTGGAGGTGGTGGGGGAAGTGGAGCCTGGGTCTGAACTGGGGTCTGCAGTCTCCCTGCTGCCGCCGTCGGGGGCGGTCCTCGCTCTCTGGGACCGCATCTTTCTCTCCAGGCTGAGAGCAGGGTTCCAAGCCTGACTAAGTTGAAGGCCGCTTTCTTTATTAATTAGGTCGTCCTGTAGTCGGATTTCGATGGCCTCTTTAGTAATGCAGTCCTAGAAGTAGGAGAATCTGTTACTTCTCTGAACACTGTGAGATTAGAAGTATCAGGACACCTTTTAGTGGACATTAATGTAGGGTGCGTCCACCTTCACCTTTATGACTGCCTGAACTCTGCTGAGGACACTGTCAGTAGGTGTCTGAATGTCTGTAGAGGAATGGCAGCTCAATCATCCTCAAGAGACGAAACCAGAGAAGGTGATGTGGGACGTTAGGATCTGGAGCGAAGTCGACGTCCTAACTTATCGCAAAGGTGTCTCATTGGAGCCGACCTTTGTGGCCGAGCGGTTCTAGGTGCTTCAGTCCGGAACCGCGCTGCTGCTACGGTCGCAGGTTCGAATCCTGCCTCGGGCGTGGATGTGTGTGATGTCTTTAGGTTAGTTAGGTTTAAGTAGTTCTAAGTCTAGGGGACTGATGACCTCAGATGTTAAGTCCCATAGTGCTTAGAGCCATCTGAACCATTTGTCTCATTGGGTTCAGGTCGTGACTCTGTGGACGTCAGTCCATTTCAGGAATGTTCACAAACTATTTCCTCACAGATGCTGATTCCCGATGCTATACAATCATCGTCTCCGAACTCTTCGTCTACTACACGGAGCCTACAACGCTGTAGAATGTATTGATATACTGTGCTACTGAGCATTGCTCCACCTAACCCCGAAGAACATCCATACAGGCTGAAAAGTATTTAAACCGACAAACTCTGGGAGGTTGTAAGGGACATCAAAACAAATATTTTTCCCTAATGTCATTTTTTCGTATGAGGAGTATTTAAACCGGTAGAGGAACTGTGCTCTGGGTGGATAATCAACTGGTTGCAGGTTGTGGACACACTGTAAGTGAAATGGACGTAACAATTGCTCTCGAAGGACTGTTCTTACATTCGTCTGATTCGTCCCCATGTTACGTGCAGTTGCACGAATGCTGACTGAAAGATCCCGATCCACATGCTGCAAGACAGCTTCATCAAATTGCAGCGTTCTTACCGTGCGACGGTGTCCCTGTCCTGGTAATCTGCTAAATGACACGTTGGTACACAGCAGCAAAGGTCGTATGATCCGGGATACGGCGACTAGGATATTGCTGTTGATAAACCCGCTGTGCAGCTCGTCCGTTGTGGCGCGCTACGCAGTACGCGCCAACCAGGTGTATCGCTCCATTAGTAAACAGAGACACTGCACTACTACATTGATGGACAGCAGTTGCCTACAACTGAAGAGCGTAATACGCCCTCTAACAACTGAAGAGCGTAATACGCCCTCCACAGGTTTAAATAATCCTCATAGGAAAAAATGACATTAGGGAAAATATTTGTTTTCATGTCCCCTGCAACCTCCCAGAGTTTGTCGATTTAAATACTTAACACCCTGTTTATCGTAACACTACTTCCTCTGTACTCCACTATTGGCGGTACACATAATATTCTCCACGCGTTCACCAAACCCAAACCTTCAATCTGATTGCGACAGGGCATAGCGCGATTCATCACTCCACAACGTTCGTTTCCCGTCATCCACAATCAAGCACCTTTCGTCGCTCTTTACATCACCTCAAGTGTTGCTTAGTACTGACTATAGAAATATGTGGCTAACGAGGAGATGCTCGACCTGTGTACCCCGCCCTTTTTAGGTACCTGAACACAGTCATTGTGCTAGATGGACTGCTGGCATCGCTTTGAAACACACAAGTGACTCCTTCCGCTTATTTAATGCGAGATCTTAGAACCACCCTCCGCAGTGCTCCATAGCTCCTGTCCGTCAGTACGTGATGTTTGTCTGGTCTTACTTTAGTCGTGGTTGGTGCTTCGCATTTCACCAACAACCGACTTGGGTACTTGTAGAAGAGCTAAAATGTCTCTCGTGGATTTGTTACTCAGGTGATATCCAACGACTAGTGCACGTTCGAAGTCATTGAGTTCCTACGACCGACGCACAAAGCTGTTATTGCTTTTCTACTGACATCGCCGTTCACCTTTTATAGTGGCGGGTTCACCTCTCTTGACGTCTAGTGGTCAATTCCGCAAAACGTAGTGGTGTCCGTTTACTTTTGTTCAGATGGTGTGCGTACGAGAGGGGTTTAGTAAGTAGTACAAGAAATTTTGTTTCTGAAAGCAATTTGCTTTTATTCAGGATTCCAATTCACCATATTTTTCCCCATTCTTATGGCTACAAAGCCCTGTTTTTCAAAATAATCTTCGTACAATGCGACGGCTTTACGTCACCTTATTGGTTCAAATGGTTCTGAGTTCTATGGGACTTAACATCTGAGGTCATCAGTCCTCTAGAACTTTGAACTACTTAAACCTAACTAACCTAAGGAAATCACACACATCCATGCCCGAGGCAGGATTCGAACCTGCGACCGTAGCGGTTGCGCGGTTCCAGACTGAAGCGCCTACAACAATTCGGCCACCTTATTGGGAGGGTCCGTATGACCGCGTGGTGCCACTCTACTGGTCGACGTCGAAGCCAACGTCTGGTTGCATCAAAACCTTCCCATCATCGACGTACTGCTTCCCGCGGAGTGCATCCTTCCACTGCCAAAAGAGACGTCCAGTTGAGCAGCGAGATGTTTCGTTATTATCCGTCGATAACCTCGAATGAGAGTGTCCGCACGTTCCAACATTGCAGGAGTCATAGCTGTTTGTGGCCGGCAGACACGTGGGAAGCGGGGCAGATTTGCGGGACCTCATTGCAATGACGACAGACATCTCGTCCAACGACTTACCGTACTTTTATTCACTCCCAGGTCTCCGCAGATATTCTGCAAGCGCTTATGAATATCTGCGACGCTCTGGTTTTTCGCCAAAAGAAACACAATGACAGCTCTGCTTGGAACACATCGCCGTTACAGACTTTATGAAACAATATGGGCTGAAACTGGAATATTCCACGATGCCCCAAAACAAATTTGAAATTTTCTCAGTCGAAATTGGTCGAGGAAAATAAAAGTGTTGCATTACTTGTCGAACACCTCTCATACTACAGTTGTGCGAAAGATGAGTAACTGAGCGAGGCGGCGCAGTGGTTAGCACACTGGAGTCGCATTCGGGAGGACGACGGTTCAATCCCGCGTCCGGCCATCCTGATTTAGGTTTTCCGTGATTTCCCTAAATCGCTCCAGGCAAATGCCGGGATGGTTCCTTTGAAAGGGCACGGCCGACTTCCTTCCCCATCCTTCCCTAATCCGATGAGACCGATGACCTCGCTGTTTGGTCTCTTCCCCCAAACAATCCAATCCAATCCAAAGATGAGTAAAATCGGAGATTCTTTGGAATCGCGCAGTTTAAAGTGTAGTGGTACGTCTTGTGTAAGAGCGCGGGCCTCTCAGAGGACTCTGACCAGACGGCAGCCTGCCGTATATGTGTCAGTGAAGCTAAGGCGATAAGGCGGGTCCTGGACGCGGTCTGTGGGCTGTGGGCACGCGGCTCGGCGCCCTGGGGCCGGTGCTATCTGTGGCGGCCGTGGCTAGTGTTTCGGACATGCGGAAGGGTGAGACGCGCCGCGACGCCGATAACCGGCGCTCACCCAATGGCCTCCGCAGCGTGGCGCAACCGTCTGCGGCCGCGGTGCAGCGGCTCTGCGACAGATAAGCGCACAGCCGGCCGTGTCTGCGCTGTTTGTTTGTTTACGTGCTTCCGCAATCTGCAGCCCGAGCTAAGCTCGACGAGCCTGCAGCTGTAAGCAACCTTATATCTCAGTTTCGCTAGTAGTCCAGCCTCGAGGGGCGCCAATAACAGCTAGTTGGTGTAATAGCCTCCCCCAGCGCCGTCCGCTCTTGCTGAAATGGGCATCCCGCCTTCCAGCTTCGTATCCTGTGCATGATCCAGACACCAGCTTCCTCTCAAACAAGCAGGTCAAATTAATCTTGGCCTCTAGGTTAACCACTGTGAATACGATCACGCTGGTAACAGAAACAAAGTTATGAAAATAAGCGTCGATGAGAGACCCGAAGAATCAGATAAGCTGCTGCAAAAAATACAAAACCATCAAGGACAATGTCGTTTTATGGACAAGTGAGATGGCAGGCAATTCATTAACGTGGGAGTATATTACATTTAGATCATATGAAACACACATGTCACAGTAAAGGGTGCCCGAACAGACACATCAATACACGATGTGACATCCTGTAGCGGCAGCCTAGCGTGTATTCTCGCATGCAAATGATCATAAAGGTGCCGAAAGGCACCCATCCATATATTGAAACTTCCTGGCAGATTAAAACTGTGTGCCGGACCGAGACTCGAACTCGGGACCTTTGCCTTTCGCGGGCAAGTGCTCTACCAACTGAGCTACCCAAGCACGACTCACGCCCCATCCTCACAGCTTTACTTCTGCCAGTACCTCGTCTCCTTCCTTCCAAACTTTACAGAAGCTCTCCTGCGAACCTTGCAGAACTAGCACTCCTGTAAGAAAGGATATCGCGGGGACATGGCTTAGCCATAGCCTGGGGGATGTTTCCAGAACGAGATTTTCACTCTGCAGCGGAGAGTGCGCTGATATGAAACTTCCAGGCAGATTAAGACTGTGTGCCGGACCGAGACTCGAACTCGGGACCTTTGCCTTTCGCGCGCAAGTCCTTTACCAAGTCCTCCTCTATCTTTCGAAGTGCATATAATAAACTGGCTGATAAACCCGCCATTGCGTGGGTGTTCATTTTGCCAATTTTCTATTAGGAACGGAAACAAAAAATGAGCTGTGTTTGTAGTGTAATATAAAAAAATTTGATTTCCATGTTTTCGTGAAAGCACTTCAAATTATGGAACAGTACGCTGCGTGCAGCTGCTTCGCGTGTTTACATCGCGATTCTGTAAACGTGTCTATGGCAACGCCTCTTCGTAACTCAATAGACGGTTGTTGTTTCCGCCCGTTTGCGCTTCGCAGTTGAATGCTGTCATAAACACTGCCCAGTGTCAGGGATTTGAGTTGACTGTGGGAGTGTCCTAGCACTAAATAACTGTATTAAAATTTCATGCATCATGAGGCAGTTTTTCACGCATCTCATTGATTGTGACGTCATATCTCCTGAACTATGTTAGGTAGGTGGTTCTTAACCCACAGAGATTGTTGCCTGACAGTAAGGGATGTGGGTACCAAGGATGGGTTGAAATCGGTCCATTGGTTTAGGAGGGCTGTGAACATACACTCACACATACATACACACGTTTTTATATTATTTATGTATTATTCTTTTTTCACTTTCCGTACTCCGACGGTAAAATACCTGATAGTAATACTCAACTACAATGAAACCAATTCACTAAATAAAAGTCACTCTAGACTGGGACTAACGCCGCTGGTAAATGCTGACCTTGGTTACCACAGCGCTCCCCTTCAGATTACACCTACAAAATCTTAATCCCACACAGCCAATCCCCTCAGACATTTCCCTTGTACACTTCCAAATGCCGCCCATGCGCGGAGACTCTTGACCAGTGCGTATTATTTTCCAGAGAATCAGACTGGCCTAGCCTCTAACGCTTCCCTTGCCTACTTTGCACCTCCGTCCTCACTGACAACAGGGCATCGCGTTCTCTCCCCCAACAAGAAGCCGTACGCAAGCAGATGGGAGAGGCCCTTGCCGCTGTTCACTGCAGCTGCAATTCGTCCCTTCCCGCTGAGCGGTTTGGAGCAGTCGTCATTTCGGCGGACTCTTATTCTGGCCACATGAATTTATTGGTTACGCATACTACCCAAAGCAAATGCTGGGATGGTTAGCTGTAGAAGGTGAAAGCCATTTTCTTTTGCCCGACCTTCTCCAACACGAACTCGTGTTCCGTCATTGATTGTCTCAGCTTCGACGGAACCTATAATATAATTTTGCTTCTTTTCTAGATAGCAAAAAAAAAACAGTCTTGAATCAACTTTAAGAACTATCACAGAGACAATGAATAATCCTCTCACAATCACGGCCCATTATCAAATATTGTGCATATCCTTATGTCACATGGCAAAAATTATGTTAAGTTATACTGTGCAGCCGCACATGCTATTTTTGTTATCTTCTCACCGTAATTCTTCTGCCTTTCTTTAAATTCATCCATCCGTCAATCAGTCCACGCCAATCTGCCGGTCTCACATACAGTACCAAACATCTCTATCCATTTAATCTGCAAATAGGATTTCCATTTATTTTCATTTCCTCCCTTCTTGCCTCTTGTTAACTCCTCTACCAGTAAGAGAATTTGGAATACTTCAGTTCTGTTTTCGCTCTCCGTTCATTACAGTAACTAGTGTAAAGTATTAATGACATTCTCATATAGCAGGCCATTCATCTGGGAAAGAGGAAAGATGCACGTCAAACACGGTAAGATTGACGCAGTGCTGGTGCTTCAAAGCTTGTCAGGAAAACATTGGATTTCCTTGTTTATTTCTCTCTAGAAGGTTTTATTTCTGTTTAGAAGGCATATGCGACAGCTAAGCCACACGGCAGGGAATAGAACATGTTTTAAAAAATCCTCATTCCTTGGTGGATCTGTGAGGAGCCAAGGCAGTTTTACACAAAGATTACATTCGGCTTTAGATCCGATAGATATTCCCTGCCGATTAATGGAAACTACGCCAATGCTGAACTCGAGTACGTTCGCCAGTATTACGTAACGATTAGTTACCTACAAAACGAACTCCGTAAACTGCAGACCAGAGAGTTCTATTCGACGATAACAATACAATGTTTACTTAACCCTGTCCAGTCGAAACACCCAACTAAAGAACGGTAAAGTATATGGCGAAATATTTACAGTCCTGTGCTTTCATCAAGAGTCACCTATAGCTGGTTTGATTTGGTTAATGGAGTAATGCCCACAGGAGAAAGACTACGTCGAATTAACTTGAGACCGATAGGATACTGTGGAATTAGTAAACCAATGGATTCGCTTGAACTTGTCGTGATCTGTAAATATCAAAACCAAATATGGAAATTACTGAAGAAAAGTCGATGTCAGTGAGCAGAACGCCTGAGACTACGGTAAACATCAAGAAACGCGTTGTATCACGGAGACGTTTACTGTTGAAATTTCGAGAGTATACGTTCGATGAAAGGGGCAACACTTTAGTTTTCCTACATATGTCTCGCGAAACTGAGCATAACGAGTAAATTAGAGCTCATACGGAGGTTTATTTATAGTTGTCTTCCCAAATCCCATTCGCTGAATGAACAGGAGAGGGAGTAGGGGCGGAGGGCAATAATACTAGTACCGTACCCTTTGCCGCAAAAGGTAGCTCTAATGGAATGTAGATGGGGGTACTCAGACCTCACTCTATGGACGTTTCATGATAAAGAGTGCCACCTAGCCCATCTCTACATATGTTAGGAGTATAAGTGCACGTATTGTGATCATTGGTACCTTAATATGTACCAACTTCAATATTTTAGTTGTTTTTTCTCTGCTACTAACAGTCTTACCGCCAAAACTTCACATAATTTATTACCTGACGGTTTCTACACGGTCGTAACTGCACCACTAAATGGACTACGCTTGTCAGTGTAGACTAACTGTTTTGCTTCGACGCGCCTACACTTCAACGCCTGACATGCTTCCCAGGGGAAAGTAAACAGTAATGGGCTGTTCTTGGCACAGATACTTGAAGGTATTAACCAACATACTACTGCTGATAGCTATAATTATTAGTCAGCAAATGAAGTAAATACTGATGTAATGTTGTTCAGTACACCGTCCTCAGTCACCAATAAAAATATCTGCACTTATACATCTAACACCATGTACAAGGCAGTGATGAGACGTTTGAGGTTTAAACTGGGACACTGCTTCACAGTATGGGTAACAGCCAACAGTTCTACCACGTGACGACCAGCCAAATCTTTGACATGAAACTTTCTACATCCATATGGATTCGGATCTAGCGATCTCGTCTGTGATATGATCGGTACCATTTGCAGCAGACGGCATACCCGAAAAGTATGTAGGTTAAATTCCAACCATGCTCGCGGCAAGAATCAAACCTGCGACCCTCTTGTTGCCTTCTACTATTCCGTGCCGAGCTGGGCTAACCCAGGCGGTCGCATAAAACGACCAGCGGAAAAATGCTCCTGTCGGAACACAAAAAAGGCGAATATCCAACAGTTTATTAAAAGACTCTGATTGAAAAATGGGTTACCAATTGCCTCATTCTACCTTCCTCAGCACCTTTAAAAATTTCCCAAAAAATTTGGCATGTGAACATATTTGCCCTGTTTTAAATATGCAACTCGCCTCTCACTCCCACAATCTCCACTAACAGCAAGTCGCTCACACCCACTAATCCACTGCTGTTAAGACGCTTGAACCCATCCATTTCCACTTGTCCACTACCATGCACTCATTCAGCTCAACTCATCGTCATTATCATTGTCCCCTGTGTGATAGCCACAGTCCCCTTCGTTCTGTCCTACTCCTACTCTCTCCTCTCACTGTAGCTGTCCCTCTCTTGCTCTCTCTTACTGCTACTATCTCATTCATTTCTTCCCACTACTGCTTCTTACTGTCAATATCTCTCTCTTCCTCGTTGTCATTGTCATAGACTCTGTCTCCCATTATCACTGGACTTACCCACTTCCACTTTCCTCCTTCAATCTTTTTCCTAGCACTGTTCTGTCACTGTCAACTGTGTTCCACTGTCAGTGTGTCCCTCTCTCACACATACACACTGTCACTGTCTCCTTCGCTTTTTCTAAACCACAACCACTGTCTACTATCTTCCTATATTTGTAGCTTTTCCGCCTCTTTGCCACTTCCACTGCCTCGTTCTCCCTCAGCATAAAAAAGTGCGAATATGTTCGCATGCCAAAATTTTTGGAAAAAATTTTTAAAGGAGCGAAAGAAGATAGAATGAGGCAGCTGGTACACCCCTCTTCAGTCAGTCTTTTAATAAACAGGATCCTATCAGACTTTTTTGTACTCAGATAGGAGCATTTTTCCTCTGGTTCCCTTTTTTTTCCTGCTACAGCAGGGGTTGTCACTCATAGGAAAATAACTTTCTGGGTTAATAAAATTTTGATGGTTTACTTATGTGAAACTGAAATAACGAGAAACTATATAATTTTAAACCTTATACCGGATTCTACATGCAAAAAAATTTTGGATGTGCTCCAGGGCAACAACATGGCGTTCGAAGAACCCTTCCGATGATAACGGAGACACGTTACAGCATATTTCCCCTCGTTACAACAGAGTATAAACTACGTCCTCGCCTCACACCATATTTTACGTGCGTATTTTACGTGTACGATTAGGGTAACATTAAATTTGTGTACCTCGGAAGCGGGTAAAGATATAAAGGAAATTCAAATGTTTTTTATTCCAGTCTTTGATCACAATATCAATTCTTTTGACGATACCGGTTTCAGTCAGTAATGACCATCCTCAGATCTTTTCTACACCATGTCCTAAAGTAATAAGGCCGTAATGGCATCGTCATAACATAACATAACATAAATAGACGCAGCACAGCATCGTCACATAAATCTAAAATAAGGTGTAGAATAGGCCACATCGTCCACACAGTCATTTTTGCAACTGGCTACTCACAGTTGGAAAAATGACTGTGTGGACGATGTTGCCTATTCTACACTTTATTTTAGATCTACGTGACAATGCTGTGCTGATTGTATTTATATGTTTTGATGATGCCATTACGGCCTTATTACTTTAGGACATGGTGTAGAAAAGATCTGAGGATGGTCATGACTCACTGAAACCGGTATTGTCAAAAGAATTGATATTGTGATCAAAGACTGGAATAAAAAACATTTGACAGTATTGGATCACTGTTCATATAGGCAACTAAGTCGCTGCTGGTGAAGATAATTTCCTTTATCAAGGTTGTTCGAGATCGGGATTTTAGGACCAAATCGTAAAAATTTGAGACAATGCTGTGGCCTTGAAATCCGTGGCTCGGTTTTCTCAGGAACCGCCCATGAACTAAATGGTGTCTTCATATACCCCTTAAGGAGCACAGTAGACCATACCTAACGCAAAAAGAACCAACAGATTTGCTCCGTTTGCTTAAGCTGAAGGAAGTGCGTACTATTCAAACAAGGCTCCGCACTGTAGGATAATTACAATAAGACAATACCCCTGTTCGATACATAAATCGCCGCTAGCCCAAGGGCTACCCAGAACACTTGACCCACATTTCTGTCATCAATGAACACGATGTATGAGCCCCGGGAAAATCTCGATCTTGTGCGCGGCGTTGTGGAACATACACCACTGGACATTAAAATTGCTACACCACGAACATGACGTGCTACAGACGCGAAATTTAACCGACAGGAAGAAGATGCTGTCATATGCAAATGATTAGCTTTTCAGAGCATTCGCACAAGGTTGGCGCCGGTGGCCACAACTACAACGTGCTGACATGAGGAAAGTTTCCAACCGATTTCTCATACACAAACAGCAGTTGACCGGCGTTGCCTGGTGAAACGTTGTGATGCCTCGTGTAAGGAGGAGAAATGCGTACCATCACGTTGCCGACTTTGATAAAGGTCGGATTGTAGCCTATCGCGATTGCGGTTTATCGTATCGCGATATTGCTGCTCGCGTTGGTCGAGATCCAATGACTGTTAGCAGAATATGGACTCGGTGGGTTCAGGAGGGTAATACGGAATGCCCTGCTGGATCCCAACGGCCTCGTATCACTAGCAGTCGAGATGACAGGCATCTTATCCGCACGGCTGTAACGGATCGTTCAGCCACGTCTCGATCCCTGAGTCAACAGATGGGGACGTTTGCAAGACAACAATCATCTGCACGAACAGTTCGACGACGTTTGCAGCAGCATGGACTATCAGTTCGGAGACGATGGCTGCGGTTACCCTTGACGCTGCATCACAGACAGGAACGCCTGCGATGGTGTACTCAACGACGAACCTGGGTGCACGAATGGCAAAACGTCATTTTTTCGGATGAATCCAGGTTCTGTTTACAGCATCGTGATGGTCGCATCCGTGTTTGGTGACATCGCGGTGAACGCACATTGGAAGCGTGTATTCGTCATCGCCATACTGGCGTATCACCCGGCGTGATGGTATGGGGTGCCATTGGTTACACGTCTCGGTCACCTCTTGTTCGCTTTGACGGCACTTTAAACAGTGGACGTTACATTTCAGATGTGTTACGACCCGTGGCTCTAACCTTCATTCGATCCCTGCGAAACCCTACACATCAGCAGGATAATGCACGACCGCACGTTGCAGGTCCTGTACGGGGTCTTTCTGGATACAGAAAATATTCTACTGCTGCCCTGGTCAGCACATTCTCCAGATCTCTCACCAATTGAAAACGTCAATGGTGGCCGAGCAACTGGCTCCTCACAATACGCCAGTCACTACTCTTGATGAACTGTGATATCGTGTTGAAGCTGCATGGGTAGCTGTACCTATACACGCCATCTAAGCTCTGTTTGACTCAATGCCCAGTCGTATTAAGGCAGTTATTACGGCCAGTGGTGACTGTTCTGGGTACTGATTTCTCAGGATCTATGCACCCAAATTGCGAGAAAATGTAATCACATGTCAGTTCTAGTATATTTGTCCAATGAATACCCGTTTATCATCTGCATTTCTTCTTGGTGTAAGAATTTTAACGACCAGTAGTGTATTAGGTAGGGCATGTTGACGCCTGCGAGCTTATAGCCAAACAACAAGCAGCAACTCGTAAACATTTGCGCAGGAACAAACACAGCGAGTGGGGTTGGCGCAGCGTGTCACGTGCGCGGCCGGCCTCCTTATGAATGCGGCGCCACTCGGCGCGGCGGCCGCGTGTGATAGGGCCGCGAAACGAGGCAAGCGTGAGCTGCGATGCAGGGTACGGGGTCAGAGCAGCCCTTATCGCCGTCTGCGGTGCGGTCAATGTCGCGACACGCGTCACGGGGGCCTCCAAACACATCGCACCCGTGACCCTTTCGTCATCCCTGGCGGCTGGCTCATTTCGCAAGTCTGCCGCTGCACGCTTTTATCGACCGCGGAAGCGTATTACAGCTGCGATGTTTACGCGGCATCAGTGTTATCACTTGCACCATGCTTACTAGAGCAAACTATGCATTCTGTATTATTTACGTCTGAAACTTGTGAATTTCGCCGCAAAAAGAGCCCCTCCATTATCGCTGTGAACCAGCAAATGACCGTGATGGGGTCAAAGAATATATTGCACTGCTGGCCATTGAACCGCAGCACCATGAAAGCAGCACGCAACAAACGTAAAACTGATACGAAATGTAGTACATGTGTGTGGATATTCAATTCACTGGCACTCAAGAGTAATCGCACGGTGAATCGGAGATTGCCGTCAAAAAAATGGTTGAAATGGCTCTGAGCACTATGGAACTTAACATCTGAGGACATCGCTCCCCAAGAACTTAGAACTACTTAAACCTAACTAACCTAAGGACATCACACACATCCATGCCCGAGGCAGGATTCGAACCTGCGACCGTAGCGGTCGCACGGTTCCAGACTGAAGCGCTTAGTATCGCTCGGCCACTGCGGCCGGCTCGAACGTTGTCAGGTGATTGGATGTCACTTGTGCCATACGTCTGTAAGCGTGATTTCCACACTCCTAAACACCCTTAGGTCCACTGTTTCCGATGTGGTAGTGAAGTAGAAGCTTGATGAGACACGTACAGCACAAAAGCGTACAGGCCAACCTCGTCTGTTGACTGACAGAGACCGCCGACAGTTGAAGAGAGTCGTAAAGTGTAATAGGCAGACATCTATCCGACCATCACACAGGAATTCCAGACTGCATCAGGATCCAACGCAAGTACTATGACAGTTAGGCGGGAGGTGAGAAAACTTAGATTGCAAGGTAAAGCGGCTGCTCATAAGACACACTTCACGCCGGTAAATGCCAAACGACAACTCGCTTTGTGTAAGGAGCGTAAACATTGGACGATTGAACAGTGGAAAAATGTTGTGTGGAGTGACGAATCACAGTACAAAATGTGGCGATCCGATGGCAGGGTGTGGGTATGGCGAATGCCCTGTGACCTTCATCTGCCAGCGTGTGTAGCGCCAAAAGTAAAATTCGGAGGCGGTGGTTTATGGTGTGGTTGTGTTTTTCATGAAGGAGGCACACCTTGTTGTTTTGCGTGGCACTATCACAGCACAGGCCTACATTGATGTTTTAAGCACCTTCTTGCTTCCCACTGTTGAAGAGCAATTCGGGGATGGCGATTGCATCTTTCAAGAAACCTTCCGGCACCTGATTGAACTTATGCCTGCGAGAGTGGAAGCTGTCATCAAGGCTAAGGGAGGGCCAACACCATATTGAACTCCAGCATTACCGATGAAGGGCGCCACGAACTTGTAAGTCATTTTCAGCCAGGTGTCCGGATACTTTTTATCCCACAGTGTATGGAGGTATTGTGATCGACAGTACCTTAATATGTACCCACTGCAGTGTCTTTTTCTTTGCGTCTATCGGCCTTCCCGCGAACACGTCACATAATTTACTATCTGATGTCTTCTACAAGGTGTAACTGCATCACAAGGTGAACTATGCCTATCAGTATAGACAAAAGTTTTTGCGCCCAGGAAAAATTGAGCATTACTGGCTTGCTCTTGACACACGAATTATAGGAACTTACCAACCTAAAAACATACTATTCCTATAGTTATAATTATTAGTCTGCAAAGGAAGTAGATACTGATGTTATGTTTTTCAGTACACTATACTCAGTCATCAATAAAAATATCTGCGTTTATAGCCCTCACACCCTCTGTATTCGTGAACGTATCATGCATCAGTAGTACTAATATTAGCTGAGAGGCTATATGCATTTTTACTGGATAAAGCTGTGAAGTAAAAGTTTAATAACAAGAATGAATACTGGATGGATGATTTTAGTAATAAGAGCCATTTCAAAGCAGGTTCTAAAGAGAGAGAGAGAGTTAGAATGAAAACTATCCTCTTATAAAACATATTACCGTATTTACATGCAAATGTAAATATGCTGTGGGATGGCAGCAGAGCATGTTACCGTTCTATTTCTGTCGGCAAAGATATTCCACGACAAGAATCGACAGTGATCCGCCGATGGGCAACCGGTCGCTTCGTAGATCGCACGAGTGCTGGCAAATCGCAGCGATCGACTGCTGATCGCATGGAAATCCCTGGCTGTCTAATGGATCGCTTGCGATTCGTGCTTTCAGTATGGCTGCCTGTATGGTTAGCATTGATGTATGGCAATGTGACTACGACTCGTTTCCCTAGAACTTCAGAATATACGAGCGGTTGTGCTGTTTTGTTTCGTTCGCTTTGCCCACATCAAGTAAGGCCCTTATGTTAGAATTATTCAGCGACCACGAACTTCTCTGAAAATTGATGTGGAAGCCGGAGTTGCGCGTTTATACACTCCTGGAAATTGAAATAAGAACACCGTGAATTCATTGTCCCAGGAAGGGGAAACTTTATTGACACATTCCTGGGGTCAGATACATCACATGATCACACTGACAGAACCACAGGCACATAGACACAGCCAACAGAGCATGCACAATGTCGGCACTAGTACAGTGTATATCCACCTTTCGCAGCAATGCAGGCTGCTATTCTCCCATGGAGACGATCGTAGAGATGCTGGATGTAGTCCTGTGGAACGGCTTGCCATGCCATTTCCACCTGGCGCCTCAGTTGGACCAGCGTTCGTGCTGGACGTGCAGACCGCGTGAGACGACGCTTCATCCAGTCCCAAACATGCTCAATGGGGAACAGATCCGGAGATCTTGCTGGCCAGGGTAGTTGACTTAAACCTTCTAGAGCACGTTGGGTGGCACGGGATACATGCGGACGTGCATTGTCCTGTTGGAACAGCAAGTTCCCTTGCCGGTCTAGGAATGGTAGAACGATGGGTTCTATGACGGTTTGGATGTACCGTGCACTATTCAGTGTCCCCTCGACGATCACCAGTGGTGTACGGCCAGTGTAGGAAATCGCTCCCCACACCATGATGCCGGGTGTTGGCCCTGTGTGCCTCGGTCGTATGCAGTCCTGATTGTGGCGCTCACCTGCACGGCGCCAAACACGCATACGACCATCATTGGCACCAAGGCAGAAGCGACTCTCATCGCTGAAGACGACACGTCTCCATTCGTCCCTCCATTCACGCCTGTCGCGACACCACTGGAGGCGGGCTGCACGATGTTGGGGCGTGAGCGGAAGACGGCCTAACGGTGTGCGGGACCGTAGCCCAGCTTCATGGAGACGGTTGCGAATGGTCCTCGCCGATACCCCAGGAGCAACAGTGTCCCTAATTTGCTGGGAAGTGGCGGTGCGGTCCCCTACGGCACTGCGTAGGATCCTACGGTCTTGGCGTGCATCCGTGCGTCGCTGCGGTCCGGTCCCAGGTCGACGGGCACGTGCACCTTCCGCCGACCACTGGCGACAACATCGATGTACTGTGGAGACCTCACGCCCCACGTGTTGAGCAATTCGGCGGTACGTCCACCCAGCCTCCCGCATGCCCACTATATGCTCTCGCTCAAAGTCCGTCAACTGCACATACGGTTCACGTCCACGCTGTCGCGGCATGCTACCAGTGTTAAAGACTGCGATGGAGCTCCGTATGCCACGGCAAACTGGCTGACACTGACGGCGGCGGTGCACAAATGCTGCGCAGCTAGCGCCATTCGACGGCCAACACCGCGGTACCTGGTGTGTCCGCTGTGCCGTGCGTGTGATCATTGCTTGTACAGCCCTCTCGCAGTGTCCGGAGCAAGTATGGTGGGTCTGACACACCGGTGTCAATGTGTTCTTTTTTCCATTTCCAGGAGTGTAACTTAACACTCCCCTCAAGCAATTTATGACAAGTGTTATGGTAAAAATAATTCTGCTATTGGAATCGTTTCTATAGATACAGCGAGATTGGAAAAGAAAATTGTGTAAATCCTTGAAGTTAAACCACAAGAGCCGGCCGGGTGGCCGAGCGGTTCTAGGCGCTACAGTCTGGAACCGCGCGACCGCTACGGTCCCAAGTTCGAATCCTGCCTCGGACATGGGTGTGTGTGATGTCCTTAGGTTAGTTAGGTTTAAGTAGTTCTAAGTTCTAGGGAACTGATGACCTCAGAAGTTAAGTCCCATAGTGCTCAGAGCCATTTAAACCATTATTTAAATCACAACACTAATAAATGGAAAAGGAATTGAGGACTATTAAACGAAAAACAAATTTACTAACGCACTGGAGAGATGTACGCGATACACTAGGCGTCAGTGCAAAAAGTATCATACACGGTGGTTATAACTAAATTTTCGGTACTTAATGCCGTGTAGATACCAAACTTTATAGGAATGATGTTCATACCGTACTCTGCAGGATTTGCATTGTTAGTAGTGTAAGTTTCATGGCTTGCCGTTAAGCGCTTATACTGGTACAGCGGTATAGCGTTGGAACACAAGCATCCGTGTGCATTAGACTTGCAGACAATCAACATGGGTCTGGACAAGGTGAATTGGGTTTTACTCGTAACGTTGTTTTATCAAAACAACAGCAATAGTGCTGCTGCACTTCGCGAATATAGACGCATTAAGGAATACGGAGAGGTCCTCTTTCCGCAGCGGGCTTGAATCACATGTTTCGGAAGTTCGAATTAACAGGCGCTTTGTGAACTGCTCCTGGGAGATGCCAATGGCCAATTTGGCTACAAATGGTCCGATTAGTTACTGTTGCGGTGGCTGAGAGTGCTGGAACAATGTGAGATCTTCGAGCTATGTAACGACAGTTGAATATTCCGTGGTCCACCGTTCGAAATGTGCTGCGAACAGTCGTGAAATGGTATCTCTTGTGCGCTTCCAGACCGTCGTGGATGCAGAAGGGCTTCACAGTGAGCCATGTTTATAACCTAGAACGTAAACATGGTACGCAGTTAACAAATGTTCCCTCTAATGTGGAAATTAAAATGCGTTTATTCCACAGGTTTAGTCATTATTTATTTTACACGTGCCCTTACAAATGTTTCTACAGCGTTTCATTGTCCTACCATCACTCGTTTTACATGGGGGGAGGCCTCTCAAATAGCGAAAGTTTAATTATAACCACCCAGTACAGTTCCCAGGAAAAGCGTTTCAATACGTGTTTAATTACAATTTGCGTTATTTTCAGTTTATATCTTACTACGGGGTGAGTCAAATGAAAACCTTAAATATTTTTTTAAAATATTATTTATTGTGCAGAAGTGGTACAAAGCTGTATCACTTTTCAACATAATCTCCCCCACGCTCAATGCAAGTCCTCCAGCGCTTACAAAGTGCATAAATTCCTTTAGAAAAAAATTCTTTTGGTAGTCCGCGCAACCACTCATGCACCGAGTGGGGTACCTCTTCATCAGAACGAAACTTCTTTCCTCCCATTGCGTCTTTGAGTGGTCCAAACATATGTAAATCACTTGGGGCAAGATCTGGTGAGTATGGTGGATGAGGAAGGCACTCAAAATGCAGGTCTGTGATTGTTGCAACTGTTGTACAGGCAGCGTGGAGCCTTGCATTGTCATGTAGCAGAAGGACAGAACACCCTCGTAGTATTCGTGGGGCTACTGAAATCAACTGCAACTGCTGCTAAACATTGCGATTCATTTTTCATAACAGAACTTGTCGACGCAAGGTGTTCGTAATACTAGTTGAAATTGCTTTGTTAATCGCTCGCGAGCGGCGGGTTCGAAGCGAGCGACTTATTGCAGGCGATACCTCATGCGACGGATCGCTGCGACCCGCCGCTAGTGTGTGTGGGGTCCTCAAAACGTTTTCTCTCTTTCCGACGACACCGCAGTGTGTCTTGTAATACTGATGCTCTGCCTACCTTAACCCGGGACGGGAGCTGCGGTGGAGCCGCTGCGCGCCTAAAGGAGCAATTTAGCCATCAGTGGCACCCAACGGTCGAGGAGCCTCCAACTGCCAGCCCAGTCTGCGGTGCTGCACTCGTTACGTCCGGCGCCCACGAAACAGCGCCAGCTGCGCCTCGCCGTGTAAGCTATCTCATTCCTGCTATTCGATTCTCTCTGAACAAGAGTCGTTCCTTGAAAATCTCCGGAGCCAAAGTAACGAAGTAATTTTATTGTTACACCTGTTGTTGTTGTTGGCCGGCCAGTGTGGCCGAGCGGTTCTAGGCGCTTCAGTCTGGAACTGCGTGACCGCTACGGTCGCAGGTTCGAATCCTGCCTCGGGCATGGATATGTGTGATGTCCTTAGGTTAGTTAGGTTTAAGTAGTTCTAAGTTCTAGGGGACTGGTGACCTCAGCAGTTAAGTCCTATAGTGCTCAGAGCCATTTTTTGTTGTTGTTGTCTTCAGTCCGAAGACTGGTCTGATGCAGCTCTCCAAACTACTCTATCCTGTGCAAGCTTCTTCATTCCCGAATAACTATTGCAACCTACATCATTCTGAATCTGCTTACTGTAGTCATCTCTCGGTTTTTCTCCAGAGTTACTGCCCGCAACACTTCCTTCCAATACTAACTTGGTGATTCCTTGCTGTCTCAGAATGTGTCCTATCAACCGATCCCTTCTTTTAGTCGGATTGAGCCACAAGTTTCTTTTCTCTCCAGTCTTATTCAGTCTCATTAGTAACGTTATCTACCCGCCTAATCTTCAGCATTATTCTGTAGTATCACACTTAAGAGCTTCTATTCTCTTCTTGTCTAAACTGTTTATTATCCATGTTTCACTTCCACCCGGCAACACTCCATAAATATACTTTCAGAAAAGTCCTCCTAAACTTAAATCTATGTTCGATGTTAACAAATTTCTTTCCTTCAGAAACGCTTTTCTTGCCATTGCCAGTCTACATTTTATAACCTCTCTACTTCGGCCACCATCACTTACTCTACTGCCCAAATAGCGAAACTCATCTACAACTTTAAGTGTCTCGTTTCCTAATCCAGTTCCCTCGGTATCACCAGACTTAATTCGTCTACATTACATTATCCTTGTTTTCCTTTTGTTGATGTTCATCTTATACTCTTTCAAGACCCTGTCCATTCCATTCAACTGCTCTTCAAGGACCTTTACTGTCTCTGATAGACTTGCAATGTCATCGGCAAACCTCGAAGTGTTTATTTCTTCGCTCTGGAATTTATTTCCTACTCCATATTTTTCTTTACTTTCCTTTACTGTTTGTTCAATATACAAATCGAATGACATCGGGGATAGGCTACAACCCCGTCTCACTCCCTTCTCAACCACTGCTTCCCTTTCATGCCCCACTGTTCTTATAACTGCCATCTGATTTCTATACATGTTGTAAATATACTTATATTCGCTTTATTTTATCCGTGATAGCTTTAGAATTTCAAAAACAGTGTTTCAGTCAATATTGTCAAAAGCTTTCTCTAAGCCTACAAATGCTATAATGTAGTTTTGCCTTTCATTAACCTTTCTTCTAGGATAAGACATAGGGTGGGTATCGCCTCGCGTGTTTCTTCATTTCCCCGGAATTCAAACTGATCTTCCCTAGGGCACCTTCTACCAGCTTTTCCATTCTTCTGGTAAGAATTCGTGTTAATTCTCACAGCTAAGTAAAGGTAATTGGAGGTAGCATGCCATGTCTTCCTCCAACCTTTGGGCTGACTTACCAGACATTTACAGAGGTTTAATATGAACCCCGACCCACGGTGCAACTCAAAAAGACAAAAGTCATTCAGTTCTACACATCTAGAGGTACTGCACCAGTGGTAGCCGGCCGGTGTGTCCGAGCGGTTCTAGGCGCTTCAGTCTGGAACCGCGCGACCGCTACGGTCGCAGGTTGGAATCCTGCCTCGGGCATGGATGTGTGTGATGTCCTTAGGTTAGTTAGGTTTAAGTAGTTCTAATTTCTAGGGGACCGATGATCTCAGATGTTGAGTCCCGTAGTGCTCAGAGCCATTTGCACCAGTGATAAGTAAAATAATAAACAGTTTGGAAAGTTCCAAAATTCTTAGGTGCCCATATTGATGATCATTTTAACTGGAAAAAGTACATTTTGGAACTGCTAAAACAACTTAGTTAAGCCACATTTTCACTTAAAATCACTGAAAATATTGGGGACAGACAAATCATGGGGTTGGCATATTTACCATATTTTCATTCAGTTGTTCTGGGGTAACTCATCTTTAAGAAAGGAAGCCTTCATTTTTCAAAAAAGAGCTGTAAGAAAAATGTGCGGTGCTCACCCGAGGTCGACTTGAAGACATCTCTTTAAGGTGTTAGAAAGTTTGACTGCTGCTTCACGGTATATTTATTCCCTCATGTCGCTTGTCGTAAATAATTCACTGCAGTCCAAGATAAGCAGGGATTACATAAGTACAATACTAGAACAAAAAATGATCTTCATTACTCCACATTAAGGTTGTCCTTAGCGCAAAAGGGCTCCAGAATACAATTTTTGATCACTTACACAGCGATGTAAAATGTCTGACAGACAGCAAAGTAACAAATGAAAACAAACTGAAAAATATTCTCCTTGACGACTTCTTCTACTTAGTAGAAGAATTTCTATTACGGTAAAGAGTAAAAGGTGGTGGGTAGGATTTACTAATTCACATATGTATATTTAAAAAACTTATAAATGTTCAGCATGTAGCCATACTTATAATTAATTTGAGATGTGAATATAAAATCATTCGTTGAAGGTCATTATGATTTACAGTGAAAATCATCCATGGCACATGAAACAAACAAATTAACTAACTAGCAGCTATTATGCAGAGAGGAAGATGCTTGCACATGATAGCTTCATCAAACCAAACTTCGGTTTGGGGACCACGACAGCAACAACAACAATAACAAGTGCTTATAGGAGATTCAGTCCATATGACTGAAACTGACATGTAACTTCGCTTTCTTTCTAAAGAGGACGATTCTCAATGCACGGACGTTGTTTTCGAGATCCGCACAAAGACACTGCTGACCCACTTTCGTTCGTCGCGACGGAGGCCAGTCTGAGGCGAGCTCCTTCGGAATTGCTCTCGAGTTTCTCGTTCGCCGGAATGTGGGCACCAACTGTGCCACGGAACGCGTCGATCCATCCCATCCCCGATGCGATGCTTGACAACTGCGATCGAGCTGCCTCCGTCTACCAACCTCGCGAATGACGGGGGGGGGGGGGGGGGGGGGGGCTGAAGCAGTGAGCAGCTAATGGTGTGCTGTCGGGACCAGCAGCTGAGGTCACTACGGGCCCGCGTACGTTCCATCACAGTTCTGCGCTTCTCGATTACACACTGCAGCGTGTCCCTTGTCTTAACACCCTATATACAGGGTGGTCAGAAACAGTCTGAAAAGCGCAGGGGAGGTTGTGCTGAGAAATAACGGTTAAGAAAAAAATTGGATACATTGCACCGTTTCCTAGTTATTTAGTACTAAAGTTAGCCAATCAGGTCTTTGCACACGAAAATTTAAGAACTTGCACGCGCTAAATTGCGGTAATGCACAGACATTTGTGCGCCCGTCACTTACCACTTGTGGAAATGCTCATTACCAGTTAAAATATGCCTTTTTCGAAAGTGATACATTTAAGCTAGGTGAGCAAAAGCTAAGTTTGTTCGGTTCGCCGGCCGCGGTGGTCTCGCGGTTCTAGGCGCGCAGTCCGGAACCGTGCGACTGCTACGGTCGCAGGTTCGAATCCTGCCTCGGGCATGGATGTGTGTGATGTCATTAGGTTAGTTAAGTTTAAGTAGTTCTAAGTTCTAGGGGACTGATGACCACAGCTGTTAAGTCCCATAGTGCTCAGAGCCATTTTGTTCGGTTCGAGGAAACGAAACGAAGAGCAAGTTGGCCGACTCTGTGTCTGGCAGGCTGCTGCAATCTGCGCGAGCGACGACCTGATTGGCTAGCTTCAGCGCTAAATAGCTCGGAAACAGCACAACGCTTCGAATTTCTTCTTAAAAAATATTTCTCAGCAAAACATACCTTGCAACATACTTACAAGCTTTTCCGACTGTTTCTGACCACCCTGTCTATGATAGCTTTCTGTCATTCAAAAGGCACCGCGCGGGATTAGCCGAGAGGTCTCAGCGCTGCAGTCATAGACTGTGCGGCTGGTCCCGGCGGAGGTTCGAGTCCTCCCTCGGGCATGGGTGTGTGTGTTTGCCCATAGGATAATTTAGGTTAAGTAGTGTGTAAGCTTAGGAACTGATGACCTTAGCAGTTAAGTCCCATAAGATTTCACACACATTTGAACATTTTCGAACATTCAAGAGGCTTTAACGAACTCAGTCTTGTGGATAAGCAGATCAAAGAATGTATCTTTGACTGCAATTAAATGGTCTTAATTTTACTTTGACGTCTTCCAGACGATATTTTATGACAACTGAAAAACTGATGTAGATATATATCAGAACATCTAGTGATGAACCTGGAGACCTTAAAATCGATAATGGCAAAGTGAAGAAAATGTAACTGTAGTTGGAGGCAAAATTTCTTTCCCCTTGTTTCTCCCAATCTTACTTTGTCTGATAACGGAAATGAATTCATGAAATTAAACTATTTCGAATTACGTGCGTTATCGCTGGCCTGGATATGTAAAAATATTGAAAAGTCAAAGCTTCGCGTGCTGGCCATGATCGGCCAATCGGAATCGACTGACCACCAGGTCATCCTCCGTCAATCGTGTCGTGAGATGCTGTATGGAGGGGCCTGGAGTCAGCACATATCGCTGTCCATGGCGTTGTTGGCTTTCTTAACCTTGGAGCCGCCACTAATCGGTCAACTAGCTCCTCAGTTAGCACAACGAGACTGTGAGCGCCCCGTTCGAGCCCTGCCACCAAGGGAAAAAAAAGCCTTGCAGTTCTGGGAATCGAAGCCGGGTCCCCTCACAGCAGCCAGACACACTAGCCACTGGGACATCATATAAAATATTTCTTAGTTCTCTAAACGACCCTGCGTTCAGTTTCATCTAGGAATATTGAAATAACAAGATCGTAATGTGACTACAATTATTTAGATATAGGCCTACTCATGATTTCGTTAATCGCCGTCGTGAAGCTGTCACCATAGATTCTTTAAATAGAAATGTACACATTTTCATTGAAAGCTATTCATGTTACGATGAAAAACTGAGAGGTAATAAAGCATGTGCAGATTAGCAATACAGTCAAGAAGGAATAAAGGTTCAGTGTTTCAACAACACCGGCACGCCCTCCAGTGAACATCCAAGAAAAACGGTTTAGGTTACTCATTAAAAGAAAGATTCTGCCTGATATGGTATCCTTAGTTTACGAGTTTAAAAGTGGTATTTCCGATATGCACTGAAAATTCGACATAGCGCAAATACCCTTTCCCAATCTCTGGCTCGTTCGTCGAAGGAAATGGCTAGAAACTGTGTTGGTACCACTGACACTCCGTCGGCGACATACCACGTTCATTTTCGCAAAGTCACACACGAGGCAAAAACGAAGCTACCAGTGTGAGAAGGTGGGAAGTTCCAACGCCAAGGGCGTTTTATTATAACTGTTTTACGCAGCACTCACGGAAAGGAATTCTGCATAGCCTTAGCACCTGAGCTCGTTGACCGTGACCGAGAATGCGTTGATAACCTCGACATCGCAGCAACGAGCGTTCTGATGCAACGTCGAAGAGAGAGTGGAAGCGTTAGAAGCACGTTTTAAGCAAACAGTCGCAGATCCGCAATGCGGAAAACAAATAAATATGAGGCAATCACACGGACGGGTCTAAAAAGATACAGGTTGCTTATTCAGTTTCCTGACTCTGAGAAGGCATTACGGATCGTGTTAAACAGAAACATTTTGTGAGCATAGTTAATAAGTTACCTATATACATGATTTAAATAGAAATTATGGCGTTGTGTGAAAGAAATTTGCGACACCAGGAAATAGAGAAATGCAGGAAGACTTGCAGAAAAGGCAGTAAAGGGGCTAGTACTTGATCTCCTACAGGAGCGCAACAGATGGACAGATTCATCATTGTTTGATTGCCTTATTGGCGATAAATCATTGTACACAGTCATAATCGAAAAAAATTCTTGGGGTATCAGGCTGGAGCGATATTAAGTGGAATGATCACATAAAAATGGTTTCAGGAAAACCAGAATCCAGACTAGGATTCAGTGGAACAATTATAAGGCAACGTAGTTCACCCTCGCAGGATGTACACTATGTGTTCAAAAGTATCCGGACACCTGGCTGAAAATGACTTACAAGTTCTTGGCGCCCTCCATCGGTAACACTGGAATTCAATATAGTGTTGGCCCACCCTTAGCCTTGATGACAGTTTCCACTCACGCAGGCATACGTTCAGCCAGGTTCTGGAAGGTTTCTTGGGGAACGGCAGCCCATTCTTCACGGAGTGCTGCACTGAGGAGAGGTATCGATGTCGGTCGGTGAGGCCTGGCACGAAGTCGACATTCCAAAACATCCCAAGGGTGTTCTGTATGATTCAGGTCAGGACTCTGTGCAGGTCAGTCTGTTACATGGATGTTATTGTCGTGTAACCACTCCGCCAAAGGCTGTGCATTATGAACAGGTGCTCGATCGTGTTGAAAGATGCAATCGCCATCCCAGAATTACTCTTCAACAGTGGGAAGCAAGAAGGTGCTTAAAACATCAATGTAGGCCTGTGCTGTGATAGTGCCACGCAAAACAACAGGGGGTACAAGCCTCCTTCATGAAAAACACAACCACACCACAACACCACCGCCTCTGAATTTTACTTTTGGCGCTACACACGCTGGCAGATGAAGGTCACAGGGCATTCGCCATACCCACACCCTGCCATCGGATCGCCACATTGTGTACTGTGATTCGTCACTCCACACAACATTTTTCCACTGTTCAATCGTCCAATGTTTACGCTCCTTACACCAAGCGAGGCGTCGTTTGGCATTTACCGCGTGATGTGTGGCTTATGAGCAACCGCTCGACTATGAAAGCCAAGTTTTCTCACCTCCCGCCTAACTGTCATAGTACTTGCATTGGATCCTGATGTAGTTCTGAATTCCTTTGTGACGGTCTGTATAGATGTCTGCCTATTACACATTACGACCCTCTTCAATTGTCGGTGGTCTCTGTCAGTCAACAGACGAGGTCGGCCCGTACGCTTTTGTGCTGTACGTGTCCCTTCACGTTTCCACTTCACTATCAAATCGGAAACAGTGGATCTAGGGACGTTGAGGTTTGAGGAAATCTCGTGCACAGACGTATGACACAAGTGACACCCTATCACTTGACCACGTTCGAAGTCCGTGAGTTCCGCGGAGCGTCCCATTCTGCTCTCTCACGATGTCTAATGACTACTGAAGTCACTGATATGTACCTGGCAGCAAAATGCACACAATATGAAAAACGTATGTTTTTGGGGGCGTCCGGATACCTTTGATCACATAATGTAGCTCAGAAACCCGTGGCTCGAACTAGTCCTGAGTGTTGCTCACCAGTGTGGGACTTTTACCAAGTAGGTTTAATAGAGGAGACAGGAAATATCAAAAAAAGAGCGACCCGTTTCATCAGGGGTTCGATTAGTAACGTTACGGAGATGCTCAACAGACGCTAGTGGCAGTCGCTACACCACGGATAAATTTTATGTGGAAACTTCCGAAACCAGAGAGTCAGGTAAATTTCTCACTTAATGTGACCATGACGGTACCTTCTGGTAAATTCCAGCTTGTACAGAGTCTTAACGACAGTCTCCTTATCGCACGTCATTTGCGAGTGGATGAGGAAAGAGGAGAAATAATGGCGGTTCTCGAAGCACACTTTCCCACACACCGTAAGGTATCTAGTAGTAGTAGAAGTAGTAGCTTTATTCTTCCGTAGATCTCTTTTTACAAGGATATAGGACATCTCAAAGTATGTACAATTATAGACCAATTTATAATAGGCTAATTCGTAAACACATACCTTTACAGACTTCTAGTTAGAGACAATCATTAGATTTACTCCTGGTATACAGTTTTTTTTACAAATAACTTATTAAATAATGTAATGCCACATTGTTCACTCATATCTCACTATCAGTCACTGCACACACTATACACACATTGTTTCATAACACTTCACTCACTACACACACAAACACATACACACTGGTGATTTCTGGGCCATTTCCTGTACCACGAGTGATGCAGATATGGTATGGATGCAGATATGGCATGGATGGGGAAAATCTGCCGGTTAAAGCCGATACTGGTATTTTACTTCTAAAAGTATTTTTCGGTTATGTTGTTGTTGTTGTCTTCAGTCCTGAGACTGGTTTGATGCAGCTCTCCATGCTACTCTATCCTGTGCAAGCTGCTTCATTTCCCAGTACTTACTGCAACCTACATCCTTCTTAATCTGCTTAGTGTATTCATCTCTTGGTCTTTACGATTTTTACCCTCCACGCTGTCCTCCAATGCTAAATTTATGATCCCTTGATGCCTCAGAACATGTCCTACCAACCGATCCCTTCTTCTAGTCAAGTTGTGCCACAAACTCCTCTTCTCTCCAATTCTATTCAATACCTCCTCATTAGTTATGTGATCTACCCATCTAATCTTCAGCATTCTTCTGTAGCACCACATTTCGAAAGCTTCTATTCTCTTCTTGTCCAAATTATTTATCGTCCATGTTTCACTTCCATACATGGCTACACTCCATACAAATACTTTCAGAAACGACTTCCTGACACTTAAATCTATACTCGATGTTAACAAATTTCTCTTCTTCAGAAACGCTTTCCTTGCCATTGCCAGTCTACATTTTATATCCTCTCTACTTCAACCATCATCAGTTATTTTGCTCCCCAAATAGCAAACCTCCTTTACTACTTTAAGTGTCTCATTTCCTAATCTAATTCCCTCAGCATCACCTGATTTAATTAGACTACATTCAATTATCCTTGTTTTGCTTTTGTTGATGTTCATCTTATATCCTCCTTTCAAGACACTCTCCATTCTGTTCAACTGCTCTGCCAAGTCCTTTGCTGTCTCTGACAGAATTGCAATGTCATCGGCGAACCTCAATGTTTTTATTTCTTCTCCATGGACTTTAACACCTACTCCGAATTTTTCTTTTGTTTCCTTTACTGATTGCTTAATATACAGTGTGAATAACATCGGGGACAGGCTACAACCCTTTCTCACTCGCTTCCCAAGCGCTGCTTCCCTTTCATGTCCCTCGACTCTTATAACTGCCATCTGGTTTCTGTACAAATTGTAAATAGCCTTTCGCTCCCTGTATTTTACCCCTGCCACCTTCAGAATTTGAAAGAGAGTATTCCAGTCAACATTGTCAAAAGCTTTCTCTAAGTCTACAAATGCTAGAAATGTAGGTTTGCCTTTCCTTAATCTATTTTCTAAGATAAGTCGTAGGGTAAGTATTGCCTCACGTGTTCCAACATTTCTGCGGAATACAAACTGATCTTCGCCGAGGTCGGCTTCTACCAGTTTTTCCATTCGTCTGTAAAGAATTCGCGTTAGTCTTTTGCAGCTGTGACTTATTAAACTGATAGTTCGGTAATTTTCACATATGTCAACACCTGCTTTCTTTGGGATTGGAATTATTATATTCTTCTTGAAGTCTGAGGGTATTTTGCCTGTTTCATACGTCTTGCTCACCAGATGGTAGAGTTCTGTCAGGACTGGCTCTCCCAAGGTCGTCAGTAGTTCTAATGGAATGTTGTCTACTCCCGAGGCCTGGTTATTTTCGTTTTTTACGAAAACCAGGTGAAAACTCGGCATATAAATTTGGCATGGCAGAAGTGCTAGAATTATTTATTTTTAAATAATTTTTTTAAAAACGTTTCATGTTTCTTTGTAAAATTTCCATAGCTTTGAAATATTGGTTATTACACAAAATGGCAAAATCGATCAGTGCTATTTTAATAACATCACTGACAAAAACGAGCAACCGAAGTATGACATGAGAATCGGAACAGCACTGTGGAGACAATAACTTACCTGTTGCCGTGTGACGTGGCCTATTATGCGGTACGTTTAAACGTGCAGCGTCCAAAACTTGCCCACACCTGGGCTGTAAAGTAGTTTCTGTCGTCCTCGGATATCGGTTGTATTACAGAATGTCATTATCCCTAATTGGCAAATATTTTACGAAGTGTGGTAGCAATCAAGTACAATGCTCCATTTGCCACGAAAGACTAAAAAAGGGAGGAGGCACAACAAACTTGCGATGTAGCATAAAGAAAAAAATACACACAATGTTCCTTGGAAGAGAAGGCAAATTTAACTGATATATCTATAATTTTATTGACACGCTATAAACTTGGGATGATAACTGATCTCTAAATACTGTGGTTGCTTCATGGTGAAAAACTGATACTATTCATAACTGATGCAGCAGGAATGTCATCAACTTGTGAAGTTAAATTCTCGGCATCACCGTGCCCGTCTCCTTCATGTTCGCCATCTTTGCTGGAGACACTGAGACCCATTTCTGCCACAGACTCAACTCCATGTCGGTCGAGATCTCCTACTCCTTCACAGTCATTAGAATTTTTCTCTCTTTGTTCGACATCTACATTTATTCCTGGAAATAAGAGCAATAAAAAAAACGAAAATCGGTTATTTCAGAAACCGGTTATTTTCAGCGGTTTTAACAGTCATGTTAAACTGAAGAGCAAAAACATTTAAACCGAAAACTGGTTGTTTCCGCTATAACCGCCATCTCTAAGGTATGGATGTGTGACCATTGCAGGTGTTCATTTACCTGAACAGCTAGCAGCAAACGCATATAAAAAAAGCGAAGCTCTGCTTTCTGGCTTAGACGGGCGAATCAGAAACGACCGACCACCGTGTCATCCTATGCCAATGGCATCGTTTGGATGCGGCATAGAAGAGGATGAGGTCATCACACTCTCCCAGTCGTCGGCTTTCTTACCTCTGGGACCACCACTTCTCACTCAAGTATCTTCTCAGTTTGTCTCCTGACGCTGACTGCACTCCGTATCAGTTCTCCAACATAGGAAAAATCTCAGGCAGTGCTGGGAACCGAACCCGCATCCTCCGCATAGCCGCCAGACACATCGACCACTGACGTCCTTTTCTCCCTTCCTTATGTCGGTCCGTTTCGTCGTCCATTTTTCGTCACTGTTGCTATGCGGATGTCGCATTTCAGGTTACATTGCTGAGAACTTCAGTCAGTTTTTTTACGAACGCTATTGGGAAAGTAAGAGATGATAGGCCGCGAAATGGAAACGATAGAGAAAATCAGATGAAGCTTTGCACAGATGTGTTAGGCAGTGTCTTAAGTACGCCCGTCGATCCTGTAACGTCGCTCTTTTCAGTTCTGAACACACAGTGAGCATGTAAAGATGTCTAGAACAATAGTGTCTCCCGAAAATTATGGGTGCCCGCCGCGAGGCTTCGCCTGATTTTACGCAACCCCACATAACTTACTTGTCATACATTCCCTTTTCATGATAATTCTCGGCCGCACACTGCAGGGGCAGTGAGAACACTCCTGCAGCGTTTCCGGTGGGAAGTGTTTGGTTTCCCACCATACAGCCTGGACTTTGCCCCCTCTGATGTTCATCTCTGCTCACATGAACCGCTAGCTAAGAAGACGTTTCCGCACAGGTAACCGAATGCAAATCAGCGTAGAGAAGTGACGGAAAACACAAATGGCTGCCTTCGATGACGACGGTAGAGGGAAGTTGGTACAACGCTGCGACACATGTCTAAGTCGGAGCGGCGATTATAAAGTACCTTGTTGGAAGGTGTAGCAAACTGTTGCGAATAAAACATTTTCACTGTCTTTTCCATTTAGCGACCGATCGCACCTAGCTTTTCGAATAGCCTCCGTATTACAGACGATGGCCAGTCATAGAAGATGGCCAGTCACCTTACCGAACATGCTGAGCTGCCGTGCCGTGAGCGAAGGCGGAATGCAGATACAAATGAACACGATATAAATATGTGCAAGAAAGACATTGTTCTTCTTCTTCTTTATTCTCTGCTTAGACAGGTCGTCAAAAAGTCTCTTCCAATCTTCTCTTTTCTCTCAGCATTTCCTCCAGTTGTAGTCCCCTTCGATTCACATCATCCTTCACCTGCTCCCTCCATCTTGTTCGTGGTATTCCAGTTGGTCTTCGTCCAGATTCTGTCCATTCTATTGCTCTTTTCCTCCTGATATAGGGATTTGGCGACCCCATCTGCCATTGATTAACCACTGCAATCAGCCTCCCGAATATCGGCGGTTAAACCATACATCTTCCTGACATGAGGAACTGTGTGTCAGGCACTGCAAATCTTGTCCCCAGCAGTAGATTTGCGCAAAGGTCCACGACAGGTCGAGGTAGCAAGCCAGTGGTCATCGTCATCGCTTTCAACAACCGAACAAGCCTCGGATCAAAGACATCGTTATCGAGATGAAATTATTTTACTCTCGATGAACTTTATACTGTGTTGTTGGTCTGCGACAAATAGAAACTGCTTTCAAAACAGGGGCTCTATCTGGAAGGCAGCGTTTGTTTGATACAAAAGAGCTAATGGTATAAGCAACAAATGAAGTTTATAGAAGAGATGACTAAGCAACACAAAGGAAATCCACCAGGAATAATCATACGCTATACATTAGCGAGTAAAAGCATTTACTGTAGATATAGACTGTATCAGCTACCCGCCAAGCGTCTTTTACAAATGCGAACCACACGTTTTGTGCAACAGACATATCAATTGGACAGTCGGTGACCAGTCTTTTGGTCCTGGCACATCACTGTTTCTACCCCACTATAAACCACAAAGGAGCAAAATTAGGGTCGACGGCAAGGAAATTGGAGCACAAACTCGAATAGGAAGGATGGGGAAGGTGCCATCCCTGCATCCACTTTTTTGTATTTAGAGACACACCGGAAAACCTAAGTCAGAATGACTGTAACTGCGTTTAAACCTCACCCTTATCTAATGCGAGTGGTAATCGGTGAACCACTTCCCTCGCTGCCCGCAGAACCGCCTACATGGCTGTGGATGTTATGGATCCAGGGTCCGTAATGTCTGCATTACAGATTAATCTTTACAGTTCTGGGGTGTAGATTATGTTTACTTAGCAATGACTTGGTGTACTGGTACCTACAGAGGAATACATAGGTGAATCAGGAACAGTTTTCATTATTTCAGTCAATATTGCACTCGTAAACAGCCATGACACCTTTGAATATTTAGAAGAACGTAGAGCGGACTTTCCTGACTGGGTAGGGAGCTCATTAACATAGCGTATTTGTAGGATGTTTCGAACAGCTCTTTACGGCAAACAGTATAATCCCCCTCTCCCAACATAGATGCGGAAGACTATATTGCACGCAGCATAGATGACTGTAGCTCAGGACCACTACCGACTTCTCTACACGAATTGTAAAAGAAAAAGTGTTTGTGTTAGTTGGTTCGGCCGTAATATACAGCTAACACCTCAGATGATAAGTACAAAGGGACAGGGGAAGGGCTTTGTAGTGATTTTGAAGGGGATAACTCGAATATGAGCCTGTTGCCTCATTAGACCAGCTCGTTTAGTTAGCCAAGCAAGTTATCACCTTAGGGAATACCTTCATTTACTTCTTTGACAATTCTGCGGGCAAATCGAAACTGCGTTACAAGAGTTCCAGAACAGAGGCCAACGACATTTACCAGTTATTTCTGAAATATCAGTAAATGTATCTAGTGCCAAGCCTAAAACACGAAGTTCGCAGATGTTAACACTACAGATTTCAATTTACGCCGTTAATCGCTGCGCACTAGGGTACTCGTCTTATAGTGACTTTTCAACAAATCAATATATTACGTAAGATAACAATGACGTCCTCGCAGCTTATCGTAGTTACTTCAAAAGTTTCGCAAACTGTTGTTTGTCGATCGCCCAAAATAAGGTCTCGAATCACAAAACATATTGCGTTATGTAGCTAGCAGGGACTTCGTCACAGAGCTGTTGTGGCAAGACATCTGCGTAATGTTTTGACCAAGCCTTATTTACATGTCACTTGTTTTACTACTGCTGATAGCGTTATAGTTGTCTGTTATTCCTGGTCATTGTCTTACAATAACACTCAGGGAATTTCATCGTGGAAAACATAGTACTGGATTTGTATCCAGTTGTTTACGTATTGATCCACAAATCCATACCATTAGTTCACAGCAGTTTCCACAATATGTAGCATAATTACAAAAACAAAAATACTGCAGAAAAACAAAACATCGACACGACATTTATGTTGTCACAGCCAGTCTTTTATTCGCCTCGCTAATACTAATCTTAGTGATCCTCCCATTTCAATCACTTCTTAGTATTACCCTTAAATACTTATTCGGTTTGGCTGGTAATTTTCCCTAACAGTAGCTAGGTTGCCTGTGAGAGTCCCAATAACACTTTACTGTTAGTGCTGAGGGTTGATGTGTGTAAGTTCTACGAATATACCAATGTAGATATTTTTGCTTTACTTCTGCATCCCTGTGATGGCTTCGAGGATCGCTGTCTTCGGCTGACAGAAAAGTACAGCTTGGGAAAATACACAAATGCGGTGAACTTTCAAGAGCCTAATTCTAAATGCCGTGAACTTTCAAGAGCCTACTGTTCAACGTCAGGAGACTGCATCTGAGACGAGATTGAACAACGATGGCGGAAATGTTAGGGTTCAACACGCCGTGACGACGAGGTTATTTCGGACGAGGAGTACCATTTTAGAGACTGGAAACAGCTACATGTGTTATGTTCGTGTTATCACGCAGAGTCTCTCACAAGGGAAGCATACACTTAACGGCTCACCGATTTTGCCCATTTTTCGGACGATTGTAGAACGTACTTAGATGTGACAGATGATGCTCTTGTTCAATGAGATTCTTAAACGTTTTCAGGGTATTGAGGTTGAAAATTATATGAGTCTGTTGAACAGCATAAGAGAAGTCTACACGTTGTGCGTTCGAATCACGTCACGTTATCCCTCCTTATCCTTCCTAAACATTTGTATGGCTAGAACGAATCATGTCTTTTTCGGAAAGGACCAGTAATACACTACTGGCCATTAAAATTGCAACACCAAGAAGAAATGCAGATGATAAACGGGTATTCATTGGACAAATATATTATACTAGAATTGACATGTGATAAGATTTTCACGCAGTTTGGGTGCATAGATCCTCAAAAATCAGTACCCAGAACAACCACCTCTGGCCGTAATAACGGCCATGATATGCCTGGGCATTGAGTGAAACAGAGCTTAGATGGCGTGTACAGGTACAGCTGCCCATGCAGCTTCAACTTGATTCCACAGTTCATCAAGAGTAGTGACTGGCGTATTGTGACGAGCCAGTTGCTCGGCCACCATTGACCAGACGTTTTCAATTGGTGAGAGATCTGGAGAATGTGCTGGCCAGGGCAGCAGTAGAACATTTTCTGTATCCAGAAAGACCCCGTACAGGACCTGCAACGTGCGGTCGTGCGTTATCCTGCTGAAGTGTAGGGTTTCGCAGGGATCGAATGAAGGGTAGAGCCACGGGTCGTAACACATCTGAAATGGAACCTCCACTGTTCAAAGTGCCGTCAATGCGAACAAGAGGTGACCGAGACGAGTAACCAATGGCACCCCATACCATTACGGCGGGTGATACGCCAGTATGGCGATGACGAATACACGCTTCCAATGTGCATTCACCGCGATGTCGCTAAACACGGATGCGACCATTATGATGCTGTAAACACAACGTGGATTCATCCGAAAAAATGACGTTTTGCCATTTGTGCAGCCAGGTTCGTCGTTGAGTACACCATCGCAGGCGCTCCTGTCTGTGATGCAGCGTCTAGGGTAACCGCAGTCATGGTCTCCGAGCTGATAGTCCATGCTGCTGCAAACGTCGCCGAACTGTTCGTGCAGATGGTTGTTGCCTTGCAAACGTCCCATTTGTTGACTCAGGGATCGAGACGTGGCTGCGCGATCCGTTACAGCAAGAAGGCGTTCCGTATTACCCTCCTGAACCCGCCGATTCCATATTCTGCTAACAGTCATTGGATCTCGACCAACGCGAGCAGCAATGTCGCGATACGATAAATCGCAATCCGACCTCTATGAAAGTCAGAAACGTGATGGTACGCATTTCTCCCTCTTACACGAGGCATCACAACAACGTTTCACCTGGAAACGGCGGTCAACTGCTGTTTGCATATGAGAAATCGGTTGAAAACTTTCCTCGTGTCAGCACGTTGTAGGTGTCGCCACCAGTGCCAACCTTGTGTGAATGCTCTGATAAGCTAATCATTTGCATATGACAGCATGTTCTTCCTGTCGGTTAAATTTGGCATCTGTAGCACGTCATCTTCGTGGTGTAGCAATTTTAATGGCCAGTAGTGTAATAATAATAATAATAATAATAATAATAATGATAATCTGTGTGATACATTGATGAAGTATAATCGAACTGCAATAAGGAATCGTGGTGAAAAAACATTTATCTATCGACACATTCTCCAAGGTATCGTAGTGAAAACATACTGGACTATATCTGCCTTGAATAACGCACTCTGTATTGTCGCCATACGCGCATTATTGTACCGGTAAGTAAATGTTCGTTTCATCATGGTTACTTATTACCTCCATTATACTTCACATCGTATGTACCACAACGATTATCGTTCCGTTAATGTGCTTATCGAACATGGTTCGTTGTTGCGAAGTAGGTGTTTGGTAGAAGAGTAGGACAAAAAAAATTACGTGACTTGAAGGCAGTAGCCCCCCTAGCTGTCTGCGCTGGCGTAGCTGCTCCATGGCAGGCGCTCTCGTATGATGTTTAACAGGCTCGTAGAACTTCCACCCCGTATCGTGCTAGAACAGTGTTGGGTACTCCTACGTATGTACCACAGCCGTGCTGTCAGCCGTTGGGTGTGAGCTTCCCTTGCCATCCGCTGCCTAGCAATTGCCCAGATGTGCGCGCACAGCGAGCAGGTTGCCTGGTGGCTGCAGAACCGCCCACGCTTGCAAACTTGGCGGCCCGACCTCGCGCTCCTTCCCGCAGCTGCTCTCGCCTTTGTGTAGGCAACCCGGCTGACTCACCCGGAGAACGCTCGACCATCAAACTTCCCAGCACAGGCATTACGCCAACATGTCTGTCAGACGTGCATCTTACTGAACTACCCCGTATTATCATGACGACGCAAGCCTAATCAGCCAAATGGAAAAGGAATCTACAAAGTACGACAGAGTTTAACAATCCGTTGCGAACAGAGTCCTTAGATGAGGAGCAAAATCTCGGATTTGAAAACTGTCCAGGAGAAATGATTTTAAATTACATTTAAACTTTGTTTCGTTATCTGTCAGACATTTTGTGTTATTGGGAAACTATCGGAGATTTTTGTTGATACATATTGAAATCCTTTCTGAGGCACTCATAGCCTTAATAATGGGTAATAAAGGTAATTTTTCCCTCTAATGTTGCAGCCACGGATATCTCTATTCATCTCAAATCGTGATGGATTACTGATGATGAATTTCATTAGTGAATGTATGTGTTACGATGGCACTGTTAAAATGTCTAGCTTCTTGGAGATGTACCTACATGATGTCCGTGGGTGAACACCACATATTATTCTTACTGCTCGCTTTTGTGCAGTCATTACATTCTTTCTAAGTTATGAGCTACCCAGAAATTTATTCCATAAGAAATTATTGAGTAGGAATGACCAAATATGTCAGGAGGTTGATGCATTTGCTTCCTAGATTAGCAATTATACGAAGAGGAAAAGTAACTTAACCTAATTGTTGAACAGTTATATGCGTTTTCCAATTCAAGTTTTCATCTATGTGAGTGTCCAAAAATTTGGAACATTCTACCTTATTTAATGACCCCTGCCGATTTGCTACCTCAGTTGCTGATAAAACTCTATTTCTTGTACAGAACGGAACATAGTGTTTTTTTTTTTTCAAAATTTAGATAGAGTCCATATACTGAGAACCACTTTATAATTCTTCGGAAAAAATCATTTACCATCTCTTTCATTGATTCCTGTCTACTGGGATTTAGTATCCTCTGCAAAAGGTATCAATTTTCCCTGTTGAATGTGTAGTGGAAGGTCATTCACATATATAAGGAACAGGAGTGGACCCAAAATTGAAACCTGTGGGACTCCTTTTTGATTTCTTCCCATTCACTAAAATTTTCTAATCTTTCGAAATGGTCTGAAATATTCAGCATAACCTTTCGCATTCTGTTTCTTAAGCATGATCAAACAAAGTATGCGTAAGGCCACCAATGCCATAAAACTTGTGTTTTTCTAAGAGAGTGGAAGACCACAGAATGATCGAAAGTGGCGTAAAGGCTAAATATTGTGTGTGACATTCAATAATTTTTTAGGATAACTTATTTTGCGTTTAACAGTCTCGTACTGATTTGCCGATCTTCATTTGAAGTCTAAATGTGGTTGGAATGTGACAGTTTGGTTGTGACCTGGTGAAGTAACGAATGTGACAGGAAGAAACTACCTGAAGTGTCTTGGGCTCCGCAGAAAAGTCAACACATTCCATCACCGCACAAGCGTCACTCCGTTCAACTATCACAAACTCGTTCGCGCGAGTCTGAGAGTGTTTCAGAAGGAGGTCCCACCTCCTGTACTGTCAACAGAAAAATCTATATCACTGGGCTCAATGACCCATATCGCACAAACTAATTTTTTCCGGACATGTGTTCATAGTGTTTTTGTTTGTTTTGACCAATCTCACCTTCAGTAAGGGTATGGGACGTTGTTAAACACGTTCCACAGAATTAAAAATGTGTGTAATTAGTTAACGAGTAATAAGGGAGTGATATTGCTACTTTATTTTTCTGAAAATGAACGTATCTGGAAATCGTCGAGTCTCAGCTTCGGTTATCATCACTTCAGAAGATTCATGAGGGACCGAACAACTATCGGCGCACAGCCGAATTCACGTGCTACCTACGCGCACGCAGAACGGATTCGCGGCGCAGTGGGAGCTCAACATTCAGAATACACGTCAGGGCGGGGGAAAGTTCAAGTACGGCTTGGGCGCCAGTCGCGGGTCACAAGCTCAGCCTCTCCGTACACCACTGTCATCAAGAACGGGCGGATGATCTTCGTTCTCACAAAGACGCAAGCAACTGTAGCTAGCCATGAAATGACAAGCGCTGCCTCCGCTTGTTTATTGCAGCTATTCGGCTCATTGTCCTTAGGCGTCACGTCCAATTAGGCTCCGGAAAACAAGAAAACAAAACTCACGATCCCACTACCGATCGTACGGTGTGCGGCGAAGGGTTTCTGATGCGCTAATATCATTTCCGCCCTTTCTGTTTCAGTCGCGGATAGTGCGACCATTCGTACGCGTACGTGGCAGTACGAATTTCTCTACATTCATCGTTAAGGTCATAACGCGATATGCGTATTTTTATTTAATCGTATCAGAGGGTGGTTCTGTGATGGGGTTACAAGCTGTCAGATGGAGAAGGGTAAATGTAGCAATTTGAGTTAAAAGACCAAGTCCGGAAACGACAGAGCCGAAAGTTATAAGCGAAAATCGTTCTGATGCCTCTGACGGTGGAGTACATGTACAGGTACTGTTGTTGGTAAGACTGTAGGGTGGGCACGTTTCAGGGGTGGCACTAGTGACCAAAACAAGATAAAAACCCAATAAATCTGGACTCTAAAATGCATACGTTAAGAGTTATGAGCATTTGTTCATCTTCCGTAATGTGAAACACAGCTCTTCTACTGAACAAGTGCCCATAGCGCTAAAGATATGCATTTTAGTGTCCATATATACTGGGCTTTTTTTCTTGTTTTGGTCCATACCATCTCCTCCAAAAATATGAAACCAAAGAGCTTGCACTAGAAGAGATGTGTTTCACAGTATACAAGATGAACAAGTGACCATAGCTCGTAAGGTATGCATTTTAGAGCCCATGATTACTGGACTTTTTTCATGTTTTGGTCCCTAGTACCACCTCTGACAATTGCCTATCCTATAATCTTACCAACAATAGTACTGGCACATGCTTCCACGGTCAGAGGTATCTGACGATTTTCGTTTATAAGTTCCAGCCCGGTTCCTTACCTCAAGTTGATACATTTGCGCTTCTACATAACCCCTGAAATTTTGTAACATCATAACGAAATCTCCCTATACAATACAAACAATGAATGGTAGTTGTAAAGCTACGAGGGCTGGAACTTTACAAGTGGTAAATATTTATTTTCAACTAATTAAAAATAGGTACATGTTTCAAAGTTTTATTGTGTATAACCCGTTGCCAACGATGTGTTGGTAGTTCGGCTGGAGTGTTCTATTGCCTGACGAATCTCTGTTACAGTTCTGAAGTGAGTGCCACGAAGTGCTTCCTTCAATTTAGGAATAAAGTTGAAGTCACATGGGCTCAAGTCCGGGGAACTTAGTGGGTGGCAAAGCTCTTCCTAGCCTAATAGATCGACCAAATCAGTCAGAACTTGCGCCAAATGCACCCGACCATTGTACAGCCGAACGATCTACATCTACATACACACTCCGGAAGCCCCGCATGGTGCGTGATGGAGTGTACCCTGTACCATTACCAGTCATTCATTTCTTTTCTGTTCGACTATCAAATAGAACGAGTGAAAAGCGACTATCAGTATGCCTCCGTATGAACCTTATTTCTCTATCTTACGAGAGCTGGATCTTTAATAGTGGCAACTATTTATTTACAGCTCGTAAAAAATAGATACGTGTTTCAGAGTTTTACTGACCTTCACAGTAGTCACCAGCATTGTGTATAACCCGTTGCCAGTGATGTGGAAATCGTAGGATACTCTTAGCAGCGCGATTTGTGTTCACGGTTCGAGCGGCCCGGTCTATTGCCCGACGAACTTGTAGCAGTTCTGAAGAGAATGCCGTGAAGTGATTCCTTCGGCTTAGAAACCGAGTTGAACTCTTGAGGGCTTAAGTCAGGTGAGTGCAATAGGTGGTACAGCACTTAGCAGTCCCATCAATCAAACTAATCAGCAGAAGGTTGCACTGTACGTGCTTGAGCATTGTCCTGCAAAATGATGTTCAGGTCATGCAGAAAGTGTCATCATTTCTGTCCCTATGCTGTTCATTTTTGGAACACAGCGTACGACCAGCTTAGAGGTACGTTAAACGCTGGGTAAACAAATCGTTGATAACTCACGCAAGTGTTCCCCGAATCTCCATCTCCTCCGGTAAATACTGCACAGTAACGGTCCCAGACAGCCAGACAATATTCGACGGACGAGATTTCATAAGCAACTTTTCTTCTGGATAAATTAAACTTTCTCAAAATTCATCCATTGTATTACATTCACGGCTGATTTCAGTCGCTGGACAGTAATCGAAAAAGATTATTTAGTGAAAAACCACGGTCCGTATTAGGCTGTCCGGATATATCCTTTAATCGTTGTGCGATTGTCCAGTTACGTCACAAAGACATTTTAGAGCATTTACATATAATCACTACGCTGGGTGTCGTACGTGGTGTGGCGTACAATCGGAAAGTCGTTTCATATGTGAAGTCATACCTGAAATAATCCATCTATATTATAATTTAAGGACGAAAACATCGTCCTAGAATCACGTTATCACGTCATATCATGCGCGAACCACAATACTTTCACATTCAGATGTATGTGGAAGTATTCTGGTTCACACATGACATTACGTGTTTACATGGTATTAGGACTGTTTTCTAGAATTGTTTTAGGAAAAGCATATAAAACCTAAATCTTTTTGGGTTAATGAATATGTGTTAGTTTCGTATTTTGGTAGTGTGCATCCTTGGTTGGGAGCTGGGAAAGGAGGGGCGCACAAAATTTATTTTTATTTACAACCAAGAACGCCGATAACTCAGACTTATCTGGGCCAGTAATTCGAGACGAGGTTGCGGCGCAAGGCCACCGGCCTTGCTCATTTGAATGAATTAAAACCGTGGTTTAAAGAAGGAAGACCTCAACCGTCTCGTGAAATGTTGCTACAGAGATCCAAATCATGGCTCCCGGAAACACAAACGAGGAAACACTTCGGTACTATCTGTAACCTCGATGTAAGACGCGCCGGAGTAAACAAAGTTACGCATACGAAATTTTGTTTACGGAAGAAGTACGAGACGGATAATATAGCTGGTATAAAAAATAAACTCAGCCACGTATTGAACTAAAACTTGAAATATTTTATAAACACGAATGTATTTTCGATGCATGCACTACTTTAATCAGGAATGACAAACATTTGTTTTCTCGTGTATACGAACGTTGATGTCTCGGTGTGGCAAACGAAATACTAGACAGATCAGCTTACAAGGTCGAGAAGGAGTCTGCTCTCCCGAAAGAAAATTTCTCAGTTATTTGAAAATATTGTTCCTTTTCACTGCGTATGTTTCTGGGCAAAGATTAGACACCTATCTGCAGAGAGCAGTTTTCTCGTTTTTTCGGTAAAAATGTTCAAACTGTTTACACAGTTTCAATGGTATATATATCATTCATTAATACAGAGTGTTCGGTAATTCCCGTTACAGTCTTCTAGGACTTATAGAGGGGACTTAGTACATAATATTTTGAATAGGAATCCACGTCCGGAAATGTACCGTTTCCATTTTACGACAGTTTCAGTTCACATGATTAACTCATTCACTTTTTCTTGAGGAACTGAATTAGGCGTGACGCAGTCCAGTTATTAGGTAACAATTCGAAAGGAAAGAAAACGAAACATCCATTTATCACTTAAGCACATTTGTTTGTATTAACAATTAAACATTACGTGTTTACATTGTTCCCAAACAAAAAATAATCCAGCAACTGTACGTACTGAACAGTACTGATGCATCACAACAGCGGGTCGATGTGGCGACCGCCTACGTTGTTACAGACATTTCACCTACGAAGGATGTTCTGATACACACTCTCCATCCCACCCGCTGTCTCTTCAGTTTCTACTGCGGCGGCCACAACTCGTACCGGCAGACGTTTCGCTGTCTCTATAGGAGTCTCGTAAATTAAACTTTGCATATGACCATACAAGGATGAGGGAACGGGTTAAATTCGGCGACTGCAGCGGCCACGCGGTTGGATCACGTCAGTCTATCCATCTTTCACCATGTCGTCTGCTGAGATGTCTCCGAACCGCATGTGAGAAGTGAGGCGGTGCACCATCACTCCGAAACCACGTCTCCTGACGAACGTTCAGTGCCACAGCTTCCAACAACGAGTCCAATAACGTTTTGTAGGAAGATCAAGTACGCAGAAACAGTTACCTTGAGTGGAAGGGGGTATGGCCCAATCGCATGACCGTCCACAATACTTGCCAACAAGTTAAAATCAAACTGGTGCTGAAATTTCTGAAGATGCGTGGCATGAGGGTTTTCGTCTTCCCATACGTCGCTGTTTCACAACTCTGAGACTCTCCTCTTTCCCTCAGAAGACGTGAAAGTGTTACACATCTGAATTGAAACCATCGTAGAACGGAAACAGCACGTTTGCGGACATAGGTTCCTATTCAAAATATTATGTACTCATTCCCTCTACAAGTCTTAAAATTTTGTAACGGGAATTTCCAAACACCCTGTATATTGCAGGCAAGGTTTCGCTTTTGGAAGACGTTCTATATGTGTGCTGATAGATAACGTCCACATAAGAACAAATTTCATAGAGGAGCAATGAAAACGAAATGGAAAATCTATCAAGACGTGAAAATTACATAAAATTTTGATAATCCAAAACCAGTAACTGTAAACATAAAAATGAAACACAATTTGGTGCAGGCCAAGCTGTTCCTATTATTTCTCTCCCATCTTTTGTAAGGATTTCACCAATGTATTCATAGTTTTCCATAAAGGATGTTTACACAGCGAACAGAATTTATTTCGGTGGGTGTAGCAGTTTGCGTCAGAACTCTGCAGAGGTAGTTACAGCAGATGTAATGGCAATACGTGGTTGTTTCACAAATTCTCCGCAAAATGTTTCTGTCATGTATATGTTGGCAGCCGTTAAAATACGCCTAAAATGCAGTCTTATGATACATACAAGTACGTTGCACCAAATGAAGTTACATTACATGAATGACTTGTAGTGGATACAAGTGAAATAACATGAGTCAAATTATTTGTGGCTTCGCGTATTTATGACGTATATGTCACTGTGTTTTTTTCTCCTTTTTATGCCACCTGTGGCTAAGTATGAACATTTAAGCTTTTGAAGTCATTATTTATTGTTCTATTAGACAGCTCAAACTGTAATTAGTGCCACACACTCAGGAGCAAATTTACTAAACTAAACTGTAATTCCTAATGTAAGTATGGTATTTTATGGAGGAAGTTCAGTTAGTCTAGTTTAAAGACCCAATACTTATTTTTGGTATCAAAATCGATTTGTTTTGCTGTTAGTGTTCACTGTCTGCTCTTGTTACTGTGAAGAGAAATGGAAAAACAGTGTGGCAGCACATTGTCCCTGTAGCTCACAATAACATACGGTATTAGAGGGGTTTATCGCAAAAACATGTAACAACATGTAAAATCAGCACTCACCATGTGAAAGCGAAAGTGCTGAAGTGCGGAATTTCTGGAAGGTATTTAGAAGTTGCTGCAGCGAAGTTTGAAGTGCAGTTTCTAACCAGCTATCACTCGACAGCAAGCTCATAAGGCCTGACAAGGATTATGAAACAAAGACACATTTCTTCATAACGATAGAAGTCGCTGTAAGTACCTAGCAAGGGACCGCCCGACCATGTAAGAATATCCCTACATCGTTGTTTCGCGAAAAACTCTAATTTTAAAACCTCATAACGAGAAATTGGGCAAATTTTTGTTCGACGTTCATCACCTGCAGAATTCAAAAGATGCACTCTTGAACCGGTGTTTGCCGCACTTGCCTGGAGCGACTGCTACAGTTGCTTGTATTTACAGAATTTTTTTTCTATCTCGTTCGGTACCCAACGGCTGCTTTGAAATCTGTAATTAAGGCGTTTAAAGGTAACTAATGTAATTATCCGTCTTGATCGCTTTTTTATCGTTTAAAAATTATGTACTTTTTTACGAGTTTCGGCTTACGCTATCGTCAGAATCTGTCACGCAAAAAGCAGTAAATGAGAAGTAGTTGTTTTACTTCTCTGCTTTTCACCCTTAAAAAAAAACAATTTAACCTCTTTTTAAGCCAGTCAATGTGTAATGTCGTCACGTGGCACGAAATCATTATACGAGACAGTAATGATTATGTGAATAGCCGGTCGGAGTGGCCGAGCGGATCTAGGCGCTACAGTCTGGAAACGCTCGACGGCTACGGTCGCAGGTTCGAATCCTGCCTCGGGCATGGATGTGTGTGATGTCCTTAGGTTAGTTCTAAGTTCTAGGGGACTGATGACCTCAGCAGTTAAGTCCCATAGTGCTCAGAGGCATTTGAACCATTATGTGAATAGTTAAATTAGTTGACCGCATTTTCATTTTTTTTAAGTAAACAACTTATTGTACTCGTACATCTATGTCTACATGACTACTCTGCAATTCACTCTGAAGTGCCTGGGAGAGGTTGTTAGAACTACTTTCAGACTATTTCTCCACCGTTCCACTCTCTGACAGCGCATGGGAAAAATCAACGCTTAAATCTTTCAGTTCGGTCTCTTCTTTCTCTTACTTTATTACGATCATCATTTCTCGCTACGTAGGTTGGCGACGATAAAGTATTTTCACATTCAAATGAGAAAGTTGGTCACTGAAATATCGAGAAAAACACACCGCGACGAAAAACACTTTTGTTTTAATGATTACCACCCTAAGTCGCTTATCCTATTCGTGATGCTCTCTCCCCTTTGTAGCGACAATACAAAAAGAGCTGCCCTTCTTTGGACTTTATCGACGTCGTCCATCAGTCCTCTCTGGTAAGGATCCCACACTGCACAACAATACTCTAGCTTTAACTTTAGGCGTTTCGACGTAAGACATCTTCAGAATCCGATATTGGATGTATGTCCGTAGGAACATTGCATCGTTCTTCTGACCAACACAGGCACTGTAATATTGTATTTATCCGCCGATTACCAGGCAACGACTTATAATTAAAGTGCCGTCTCCTGTACGGGAATCACATAATACGTGTACGAGTACAGATTGTGACGCAGAAACCACGACATTTGGGAGTTTGGGTGTGGCCCTGAATCGTACACGGATAGCCAAAGCGGTTACGGCGGTCGCTCCCGTAAAGCGGAAATCGGGGTTCGAGTCCCACGCTGGCACAAATTTTCATTGTCATCATTCCGTTATACAGGTGATGGTTGTTAGTATTTACAACTGCGGATGCATTTCTTATATATTCAGAATCTACTTTTCATTTGTTTCTTTGCTGTCTGCTAGATACTGATGGTGGCTTAATCCGAAAAAAAGTAAAAGTGTATGCTTACACAAAATATGAAAACGATCAAGACGAAAAATTACATTTACTAGTGACGCTATTATTGCAGACTCGTACAGTGATTTTACGTCATTTATAGACAAATGTTTAAAGAGTGGTCACGGTGTCGATAGCGAAATGATGACAGGAGGTGAATCATAAGGGCTCTAAGGCACGCCGGCCGGTGTGGCCAAGCGGTTCTAGGCGCTTCAGTCTGGAACAGCGCGATCGCTACGGTCGCAGGTTCGAATCCTGCCTCGGGCATGGATGTGTGTGATGTCCTTAAAATGGCTCTGAGCACTATGCGACTCAACTGCTGAGGTCATCAGTCGCCTAGAACTTAGAACTAATTAAACCTAACTAACCTAAGGACAGCACACAACACCCAGCCATCACGAGGCATAGAAAATCCCTGACCCCGCCGGGAATCGAACCCGGGAACCCGGGCTTGGGAAGCGAGAACGCTACCGCACGACCACGAGATGCGGGCTGTGATGTCCTTACGTTAGTTAGGTTTAAGTAGTTCTAAGTTCTAGGGGACTGATAAGTCCCATAGTGCTCAGAGCCATTTTTCTAAGGCACATTTTTCATAAGAAACATGTCTGCGTCGACGTAAAGCAACTCCCATCTAATTTCATCACGAATATAGACGTTCATATGCAAGAGAGAGAGAAATAGGAAGAGAGAGAGAGAGGGAGAGAGAGAGGAGAAGGAGTAGATTTGGAATAATGTTTGCAGATTGCGTTACTGGTGAGGCATGGCTACCAATCATTAAGTATCGAATAAATCTGATTTGAAAACGCAGCTAATGATTAGACACGTGCTCATAAGCATAAAATGGTATGATCACTTATCAGCTCGTTACAGCCTACCCATAGGTGAGCAATATCTATGGAGCGAGCATTCAGATACGAAGAACAGTTTTTATTTGTCGCCAACATCCATTGCTTCCTAACGTCTCGTGACTTTGTAGTACCTGCCTATGAAAAATAACTGTCCTTCCTATTACGTATTTTGATTTACATCCGTAACAGCAATAATTACTTATCATTGCTTTTACCAATAAAAAAAGCACGTGAAAATAAGTCAAACACCAGTAATATTAAAGTTTCAATCTTGGCGCAAAATGTAAACAAACAGCGTTATAGCGAACGTCACGTGGCATTTACCGTTTGATATTGGCAACATATTCACTACTCTGTAACAGCTACTGTAGACATACAAATAGTTGTCCCAAGCTGTACTCGAATTGGATATATTTGCTTCAAGCGACATGGCTTCTAAGCATAAATTTGCGACACTTCCTTTCGACTTAGTAACTTTTTTTAACATTACAACAACAATGCAATTACAAACAACAAATAAGCGTATTCCTATTAAATTGTGACGAATCAATCTCCAAGTTCATCATTCTGCTTCGAGAATATTTAGAACTGTTGTTGATATGACGCTATCAGCGTAAGTAAATAAATATTTTATAAAAGGATGACACGATTGCCGGAAGCTGCAACACGGATTTATTCATTAACTAGTTTCCATAACATTACCATAGTCTCGTCAGCGTAATTGAGTCATACTGGATAACTATGAAGAGACATTGTGACTCTGAGCCATAAATCACTAAATACTTGACTGACATAAGCTTCGAAATTTGTGAAGTTTAGAATTTACTTAGAAGCTGTGGCGCAACATTTCCCCAAAATACTCGCATATCCATAAATAGACTTAAATGGCTGCTGGAGTAAGACAGAAGCTGTCGGTAACGGAAACGCGCCTTCCTTTCGATTACACATCGGTGTTCCCAAATGAACATTCAGTCGCCTGCAGCCTTAAAACTACCGCCTTCGCTATGCTCGAGCAGTTGCAGAAGTTGGCAGAGTGCTCGGTGTGGTCGCCTGTGCGGAACGGAGGGCACGCACGCAGATGCAGGCCGCGGGACGTTTGGCAGCCGGCCAGCGAGTACTCACTCTCGTGCTTGGAGTTCCCTTTCCAGAAGGCCTTGAGGAAGGACATTGTCGCGGCGGCTGTCGGCGCTGACTGCTGCGTCGTGTGCTGTCCCGTGCTGTGCAGTGACGTCCTCGCAGTCCCACCGCCAGCCTGAAACTGACGGCCGGCCGGCCGAGCCCGCGCCAGTCACCGCCGCCCCCACCACCGCACCCAGCCGACGGCCGCCAGGGTGGGGGGAGGGGACGCCGAGGCCGGCCGACAAAGGCTCGGCAGCTGGACGCTACGCGAGGTGCAGGCCAAACAAGCGGGACGCGCGGTGGACCCTAGATGGACTGCAGCGGGCTGTCGAGACCGTCGTAGCTCGCCAAAACAAAGGCAGCGCGATGCCCTTCTGGGTACCATTCCCACACATCGACAGTCCTGACGCGTTTGTGGCTAACCCCATGTCGGAAGGGCGTTCGACGCTGCGCCACATCGTCGGGTACATCTACACAGGCATACAACTACCACCGTCATACCATAGCAAAAGATCTAGCCGAGAACACGAGAAAATTCTGGGCCTTCGCAAAATAGCTGAGCGGGTCTAACGCTTATACCAGTCACTCTGTTGATCAGTGTGGTGTGGCAGTGGAAGTCAGTAAAAGGAAAGCCGAACTTTTAAATTTCGCGTTTAAGAAATCGTTCACGCAGGAGAATCGTACAAACGTACCGTCATTTTGGCACAGTACCAACTCCCGTATGGAGGACATAGCAATGGGCATCTCTGGCGTCGAGAAACAACTGAAAGAGTTGAAAGCAAATAAGTCGACAGGTTGTGAGTGTGTGGGCTTTATTCTGTCAAGTTGTGCAATGGATTGATCCAACAAGTACCCTTTGGCTCCTGCAAGAAACAATTTCCACCTCACACTACTACAGAAGTCAGACAGACGCTCCTAATGTACCCACAAGAACTGCTTGAAAAATATTCAGCAACAAATATCTTCTGGAGTTGGCTGCTGTAAGGAGAAGACACAAAAATATTCTATATATTCTTACTTAACTAGTGGAATGCTTGTGTATGGGGTATTGCTAGTTAGTGTAAGAAAATCATTAAACGAACGAAAAATATTATTTATTGCAAAAAATTCTGAGAAATCAAGTGAAACTTTTTCTTGTAAAATAATAATAAATTTCCAGTTCCTTTTCAGAACAGTAGATTGCCTCTTATGGACATAAGTGCTATTATTTTTACAAAGTATGGAAAGGTTCTTTTCTCCCTTTTCTTTAAGTGTTGTTTACTCGGCAGAATGGCTGAGAGCCACGCCTACACAACTTGAATAACTTTTCTAGGTATGGTCAAGGCTGTCGCGTGAGAAATGTAATGGAGTCTACTGCTGTGGAGGACAGATGGGGCTCGCATAGGCTGTAGCGCATAATACTGTGAGCTGCGACGAATGCTGCCTGCGTCGCTCACTGCTGCCAAATAACACAACTATCTCTTTCTATCTGGACTGACCTTCGCCAATCAAACTCTCCCTACGCCTTGATGAAGTCAAGGATTCCTATCCGCCCCTAATCTAACTATTGGCATGGTACACCGGTCAGATAACCAGACCACCGTGATGCCACTCAATACTCACTCACAGGCGTTTAACTAGTACTCTGTCCGTCTTCACACCACACAATAACTGTGGTGGCCAACACAGTGAACAACGCTTAATCGCGAGCGACTTAATATAGAGTGCCACTCGGATTCGCTAATGACAGAGGTGCTCTCCCAGTGAAGTACTGAGGAGAGACTTTGTTCCTCGCTCTTTGCGTACACGTACGAGCACACTCGCTCTCGTTACATGTTCCCACTCCAAGAGCGACAATGGAATGGCCCATTTTTGTGGAAAAGTTGCAAGGATATATCATTCGCTGCCTTCCACCACTCCTCTGACTCTTTGCGTCAGAAATATTCCTCCAATCAGCATTGCTCTTTTAAACGGGAGAATGACGTTTCGTTTACGTCGACCAATGCGGAAATCTCTAGTATCTCCGTTAGGAGTATACTGTCCTCCTGTGAGAACTCCTTAACCAAGCAGTCGGTCCGTGAAAAAATGCGTCTTCTGGGCGCTTCCACACAATGTAGCGGAATTTGCTTTTAAGTCGAACACAGGGATCATCATTCCTTCGCTCTGGCAAAACCTGTCTTCCCTCTGGGTGGTCACTTCAGCCGAAGTAGGTATGTTATTTACCGAGGCCTCTGAAGGGACGGTCTTCACAGTGGGCTGTTTTCCTCTTTAGAACGAAAATTCCTGTGGCCGTCATGTTGTGTACGCCAGCCTCGACTTTTTTCAACCTCAGTGCACACTTGCCATTTACTTATTAGATTTGCATATAGCTTACATGAATTCGTACTAAATTGACTCTACCTTATCGAGTTTGGGTTCGAATGAAGCGTCTTGATGTGCAGAATACGATTGTGAGGACGGAATATGTAAGAAATGAAGGTCAGGAGACCACGCCACCTTACAAGGTCTGGATGGAATCCCAATTCGGTTTTACAAAGAATACTCTACTTACTTAACTTGCATTTACCGCGAATCTCTCGCTCAGCACAAAGTCTCAAGCGACTGTAAACAAGCGCAGGTGGCTCCCATATATAAGAAAGGTAAAACAATGGACTCGCAAAATTACAGATCAATATCCTTGACATCAGTTTCCTGCAGAATTCTTGAAAATATTCTCAGTTCGAATACAGTAAATCTCTTTGTGAAAGAAATGCTTATGTCCACGAATAAACGCGGTTTTAGACAGCATCGCTCGTGCGAAACTCAGCTTATCCTTTTCTCACATGATGAACTACGGATGAAGGACAGAGGGCAGATTTCATATTCCTATATTCCCGAAAGCACTGAAAGACCTGAATCGAAACAAGGCCCTGGGAGTAGATAACATTCCATTAGAACTACTGACAGCCTTGGGAGTGCCAGGCCTAATAAAACTCTACCATCTAGTGAGCAAGATGTATGAGATAGGCGAAATACTCTCAGACTTCAAGAAGAATATAATAATTCCAATCCCAAAGAAAGCAGGTGTTGACAGATGTGAAAATTACCGAACTATCAGTTTAATAAGCCACGGCTGCAAAATACTAACGCGAATTCTTTACAGACGAATGGAAAAACTGGTAGAAGCCGACCTCGGGGAAGATCAGTTTGGATTCTGCAGAAATGTTGGAACACGCGAGGTAATACTGACTCTGCGACTTATCTTAGAAAATAGATTAACGAAAGACAGACCTACGTTTCTAGTATTTGTAGACTTAGAGAAAGCTTTTGACAATGTTGACTGGAATACTTTCTTTCAAATTCTGAAGGTGGCAGGGGTAAAATACAGAGAGCGAAAGGCTACTTACAATTTCTACAGAAACCAAATGGCAGTTATAAGAGTCGAGGGACATGAAAGGGAAGCAGTGGTTGGGAAGGGAGTGAGACAGTGTTGTAGCCTCTCCCCGATGTTATTCAATCTGTTTATTGAGCAAGCAGTAAAGGAAAAAAAAGAAAAATTAATATCCATGGAGAAGAAATAAAAACTTTGAGGTTCGCCGATCACATTGTAATTCTGTCAGAGACAGCAAAGGACTTGGAAGAGCAGTTGAACGGAATGGACAGTGTCTTGAAAGGAGGATATAAGATGAACATCAACAAAAGCAAAACGAGGATAATGGAATGTAGTCGAATTAAGTCGGGTGATGCTGAGGGAATTAGATTAGGAAATGAGACACTTAAAGTAGTAAAGGAGGTTTGCTATTTGGGGAGCAAAATAACTGATGAGTGTCGAAGTAGAGAGGATATAAAATGTAGACTGGCAATGGCAAGGAAAGCGTTTCTGAAGAAGAGAAATTTGTTAACATCGAGTATAGATTTAAGTGTCAGGAAGTCGTTTCTGAAAGTATTTGTATGTAGTGTAGCCATGTATGGAAGTGAGACATGGACGATAAATAGTTCAGCCAAAAAGAGAATAGAAGCTTTCGAAATGTGGTGCTACAGAAGAATGCTGAAGATTAGATGGGTAGATCACATAACATGAGGAGGTATTGAATAGAATTGGAGAGAAGAGAAATTTGTGGCACAACTTGACTAGAAGAAGGGATCGGTTAGTAGGACATGTTCTGAGGCATCAAGGGATCACCAATTTAGTATTGGAGGGCAGCTTTGAGGGTGAAAATCGTAGAGGGGGACCAAGAGATGAACACACTAAACAGATTCAGAAGGATGTAGGTTGCAGTAGGTACTGGGATATGAAGAAGTTTGCACAGGATAGAGTAGGATGGAGAGCTGCATAAAACCAGTCTCTGAACTGAAGACCACAACAACAACATATTCCCGAAAAGCTTTAAGACTCAGTATTCAGTACGTTGCTTCGACGGCGAGTGTTCATCAGAGACAAGGGTATCTCCAGGAGTCCCCCTGGGAAAGGTGACAGAATCGTTCTTATTCTCTGTATACATAAATATCTGACCGACGGGGTGAGCAGTAATCTGCGGCTGTTTGTTGGTGATGCTGTGGTGTACGTCAAGTTGTCGTGCTGCAGTGTCTGTAGGAGGCTACAAAATTACTTACAAGGTAACCCTTGAGTGCGAGGTCGAAAAAAGCCAATGATGTTCACGGCATTCGACGCCCCCACATATCGTCTAACATGCAACCACATTGGCTGGTAATGGCAACAGGAGACGGAACTGGCGGTATCCTATGGTGACCATAGTATGGCGACTACGGAGCGTAGGTGAGCTACTTAGTCGTCAACTGACTGACAACTGTGCTACAGTGCTAGTGGTGTTGATACAAAGCAGAGCAATGATAACGATAAAAAAAGGAAACAATAAATGGACAATAACGTTCCTGGAATGGACTCGCCGTCCAGAATTTAGTTTCGGGATGTAGCACTGGAGTCCATACTACAGAAGTTACACGACAGCGCTAACATAAGCGTACAGGTAGCATTTGCAGATGATGCGCTGTTCGTTGTATGTGATGACACCAGAAGAATTATACAAGACAAATATAATGCGGCACTCCACTGAGGCCTGGTGTCGAAGTGTTGCACGGTCGCTAGCACCTCACAAAGGCAATGGAAACCTGTGCATTAAAGACACATTATGTGCATTTGCAGATGACGTGCTGTTCTTCGTAAGTGATGACACTAGAAGAATTATAGAAGACAAATATAATGCGGCGCTCCATTAACTCGAGGCCGGTGTTGCATGGCCGCTAATACCTCACATATGCAAAGGCAATGGAAACTTCTGCATTAAAGACACATTATCTGCATCCACAGGACATGAAGTCTGTAACTGAAAAAGTATCATGATGATCTCTCCATTGGCAAAAGATTCCGGACTAGTTCATATTCGAATATCGGGAGCAGACTGAAAAGGGGGAGGCAACAATGAGAAAAGATTGAACAATCAACGAAAGGATAACGTTTTACGAGTCGGGGCGTGGAATATCAGGCGTTTGAACGTGGTGGGGAAGCTACAAAATCTGAAAAGGGAAATGCTAAGGCTCAATCTAAATGTAGTGGGCGTCAGTGAAGTGAAAAGGAAAGAAGACAAGGATTTCTGTTGAGTATAGGGTAATATGAACAGTAGAAGGAAATGGCAGAACAGGAGTAGGATTCGTTACGAATAGGACGGTAGGGCAGAGAGTGAGTTACTGTCAACAGTTCAGTGATAGGGTTGTTCTCATCAGAATCTACAGCAACCAGCACCCATAAGATAGTTCAGGTATACATGTCAACTTCGCAAGGAGAAGATGAAGAGACAGAGAAGATACATGAGGATATTTGACGAGTATTTCAGAAGGGAGATGAAAATCTAATAGTTATGGGGAATTGGAATACGGTTGTAGAGGAAGACGTAGAAAAATGGTTACGGGAGAATATGGGCTTGGTGCTAGGAATGAGAGAGGAGAAAGACTAATTGAGTTCTGCAAAAAATTTCAGCTAGTAATAGCGAAAACTCTGTTCAGCGATCGAAAGAGGAGGTATACTTGGAAAAGGCCGCGAAGTACGTCCAGATTTCACTTGGATTACATTGTGGTTGGGCAGTGATTCTGAAGACAGATACTGGATCGTAAGGCGTGCCCAAGAGCAGCCATAGACTCAAATCACAATTTAGTAGTGATGAAGAGTTGGCTGAAGTTTAAGAGACTAGTCAGGAAGAATCAATGCGCAAATAAGTGGGATGCGGAAGTACTAAGGGATGAAGAGATACGCTTGAAGTTCTCTGAGGCTCTAGACACTGCGATAAGAAATAGTTCAGTACGCAGTACAGTTTAAGAGGAATGGTCATCTCTAAAAAGAGCAGTTATAAAAGTTGGAAAGAAAAACACAGGTGCAAAAAAGAAAACAGCGAAGAAACCATGAGTAATAGAAAATATGCTTCATTGATCGAAGGAACAAGTACAAAAATGTTCAGGGAAATTCAGGAATGCAGAAATACAGGTCACTTCGGAATGAAATAAATAGCAAGTGAAGAGAAGCTAAGGCGAAATGGCTGCTGAAAACGTGGCGAAATGGAAAAAGAAATGATTGACGGATGAATTGACTCAGCATATGGAAAAGTCGAAACACCCTTGGGTGAAATTAGAACAGGGATGGTTACATTAAGAATGCAGTTGGAACTCCAGTGTTAAATGCAGTAAGAGTATATGCAGAAAGAGTATATCGAAGGCCTCTTGGGGGAGGGGGGGGGGAGGCAAGGGAAATGACATGTTTGATGACATGACAGAAGAGGAAACAAGAGTCGATATAGAAGACAGTGTTAAATGGTTCAAGATATTCGAAATTATGAGAAAAATAGGGGTGAGCTACAGGGAAAGCCGGATAAAGCACAATATGCACAAGAGTCAGGAGGGAGCAATAAGACTGGAAGACCAATATCGAAGTGCTAGGATTCAAAATGGTGTAAGACATGGATGTAGTATTTTATCCCTGCTGTTCAATCTGTACATCGTAGAATCAACGACGGAAATAAAAGAGTGGGATTAAAATTCAGGGTGAAAAGATATCAGTGCTAAGATTCGCTGATGACACTGCTATCCTCAGTGAAAGTTAAGAAGAATTATAGGATCTGTTGGATGGAATGAACAGTGTAATGAGTTCGAAATATGGACTGAGAGTAAACCGAAGAAAGACGAAAGTAATGAGGAGCAGCAGAAACGAGAACAAGAAGAAGCTTAATATCAGAATTGGGGACCGCAAAGCAGATGAAGGTAAGGAATTCTGATACCTAGGCAACAAAATAACCCTTGATGGATGGAGCAAGGAAGACATGAATAGTAGACTAGCACTGGTAAAGCCAGCATTCCTCGCCAAGAGAAGTTCACTTAGACACAGGCCTTAATTTGAGGAAGAAATTTCTGAGAATGTATGGTTGCAGCGCAGTATTGTAAGGTAGTGAAACAAGGACTGTGGGGGATCAGACGACAATCAAAGTATTTGAGATGTGGTGCTACAGAATAATGTTGAACAATAGGTGAACTGATAAGGTAAGCAACGAGGAGGCTTCTCACAGAATCAGCGAGGAAAGGAATATATAGGGAACACTGACAAGGAGAAGTGGCAGGATGATGGGACATCTGTTAAGACATCAGGAAATAACTTCTGTGGTACTAGGGGAAGCAGCAGAGGATAAAAACTGTAGAGGAATACCGAGATTGGAATATGTGCAGCAAATAATTGAGGAAGTAGGTTGCAAGTGCTACTCTGAGATGACGAGGTTGGCTCAAGAGAGGAATTCGAGGCGGGCTGGATCAAACCAGTCAGGAGACTATTGACTCAGAAAAAAAGAAGAATGGGCTGCCACTCCTCCACAGACATTGTCACCTCATTAAATGTGGCCCTAGCAAAGTTCAAGATGTTATAAAGGAGAAGAGCAGACACACCCTGTACTAATTTCCATTATTAGATATCCAGAGACTATTGTTTCGACAGTGTACATACTATTATGGGGCAATTTTGCCAAAATTGCTCCATAACCTTATTAATAAACCATTATTAAGATGAGGATACCAAGTTCATATAATTATTAATGCTGTATGAAAGTATGTCAACTGTTAATTCTAATGCCAGTGATTGCAAATCTAAGTAGTACTGTCTCCTTTAATTCTGTATGGTCACTGGTCCTTGTTGTGTTTTTCTGCAGCTTGGTACAGCCGTGAGAATGAACAAGAGCTCTGAGGGGAGGACGGCACGCAGACCATAAATATATCTGCTGAAAGCCAGGATTCAGTCAGGTATGCAATGGAAAGTGAGTGATGTTTTTCGAGACATGGTTAATCCCAGGCGGTCGCTGTGGGTATGGCAGGCCGAGTTCATTGTAAACTTTCAGTGTGCGAGCAGCTTAAAGAATGCCCGTTAGAAAAGATAAAAACTGTGGAGGGGAGAGGAAAATACGGCAGTGCTAGACATAGCCGTTAGGAGCCAGACGAGGTTGCAGGTGTAGGTGTTTAAATTTTGTGAGGTGGCCTATGGTTAGCTCATGCCTTCCAAATTCATAGTGGTGGCGGAGACTTATGAATGCAGTCATGCAGCCACTTCTACTAGACGAAACATAAAAACACACATACAGTGGGAAAGGATTTCTGTCTTCTACCCCACTCTAACAGAGAACAGAGCAGTATTTGTCGGCAGTTTCGTTAGGAGAAGGGAAACTGCTGCAATTGTTATAAAGTTTTCATTGGTCAGAACTGAGAAAGCATACTCCTATTGGCTACCAAGATTCTGGAGCTGACAGAACCAGCTAGATTTTGCGGAGAAGAGGAGAAACATTCTTCTCAGGGTATCTTAGAATACAGACTCCATTTCAGACCTCCATAGCGCGAAGACCTCGTCTTGGGACAGCCTGCAGACAACACTTCATCTCAGATCCCGATATGGAGGGGGCTTCATCTTGCGACTACAGACAGAGGTCACGTAAGTACTACACAGGGAGATGTCTTTGCTTTAGAGCTGATCACAAATGCTGTGACTGAACTTAGAATTCTCAGCCACTACCGTAGCTATTTTCTGCGCCTGAGTATCAGCAGAAGTGCTAAGCGTGGGCTGCTTTTGCATACATCGTGAGGAGAGGACAGCGAAATTATTTGTTTCATATCAAAGATTCATCGCGTAAATTAATCGTTAAAGCCAGCTAGCTGTACTCAATATGCGCTTAGGCGAGAGAAACGGTACTTGTTTGTACTCTTCTGTGTCTTTTCCTTGGGTTATCAACTTATTTAGCTATCATTGGTGACTTTCACGGACACAGTTTTTGTGTAATTTCTCTCTCTCAATTCCACCCAGTTGTCCCGAGGTCTTTGCTGCAAGTTTTTGTATCACAATACCCTTCTGCAGTTACCTGAATTATTTTCTCAGTAGCTAGAATCACATTAATGCATCTAGCAATAAACCAAATTATTATAGTGACCTTTAGTTTCATTTAGTAGCTTGATGGAAATCTTTATCAATAATTTCATGTTTAATTCTGTCACCCCTTGTAAATTCAGATATTTAATTAGTTATCCGTTGCTCGACTTTAATTTTTCATATCACATGATCTCTTGGGGCATGATCTATTCACTGTATTGGCCAGTGGATGCAGATCTCTCAGCATCTTAGGGACGCGCTAGATGCTCAACCAACACATCACAATACATGCTCTGCAAGCCACTGTGAAATGCATGGCAGACGCTTTTTAGAATAGTACCAGTTGTTGGGGTTCTTCCTGCTCCAACTGTATTTGGAGCATGGGGAGCGTGACTGCTTAAATTACCCTGTATGCTTTATAATTAGTCTAATCTTGTAGTCACAGTTTCTAATGGGGCGATACGTACAGCGATTAAGATGATCGATCGATTGCTCACTCAATACTCGTTCTTGAAATGTCGTGAAGAATTTCGCAGGCTAAACGGCGTCTGTCTTCAAGAGTCTGCCCATACAGGTTTTCGACAATACTAGAACACACTTCTGTGCTCAGTCCTGTGACCATACGCGCCGACCTTCTCTGTTTACGTTCTCTGTTAGACCAGTCTGGTATGGGTCTCACACACTTGAGCATTATTCTAAGTTGAGACATATGAGTGATTTGTAAGGAGGGCTGGTTTAAGGCCCAAGTGGCACAAGTGGCCACTTGGAGCAACAAGTTGAGAGTGACACCACAACTGAGAAACGTATTCACTCTGTCCATGACGGAGCGAGGTGGCGCAGTAGTTAGCACAATGGTATTCGGGACGAAGACGGTTCAAAGCCGCGTTCAGGCACCCTGATTTAGTTTTCCGTAGTCTTCCTAAATCACTTCATCCAAATGCCAGGATGGTTCCTTTGAAAGGGTATGGCCGATTTCCCTCCCCATCCTCCCCTAATCCAGCCGGCCGGAGTGGCCGAGCGGTTAAAGGCACTACAGTCTGGAACCGCACGACCGCTACGGTCGCAGGTTCGAATCCTGCCTCGGGCATGGATGTGTGTGATGTCCTTAGGTTAGTTAGGTTTAAGTAGTTCTAAGTTCTAGGGGACTTATGATCACAGCAGTTGAGTCCCATAGTGCTCAGAGCCATTTTGAACCTCCCCTAATCCGAGCTTGTGGTCCATCTCTAATGACCTCGTTGTCGATGCGGCGTTAAACAATAATCTCCACTTCCTCTTATAGAGTCTGTCATAACTGTATAATAAAACTAAAAACGGTTCAGTAAACTTGGGTCCACAAAAGTGTCATTTGCGAGATAAGTCCGAATGCCTGGCTGAAAGCTGCCACTGACTTCAGTATGAAATAATGTTACGGTAGGTAGAAACGTACACAATAAGACAAAACAGACGACGACAAAGGAGGAATTATCCAAATAAGACGGTAATCAGCAGCCGCGATGCACATGCACAGACAAACAAATCATTACAATTACAGAAAAATTAGGTGACTTATTCAAGAGAAAGAGCTCCCCAAATCGAGCAAGTCAATAACGCGTCGGTCCACTCCGGCTCTTATGGCAAGTAGTTATTCGGTTTCGCACTGACTGATAGAGTTGTTGGATGTCCTCCTGAGGGGTACGATGCCAAATTCTGCTGAATTGTAGCATTAGATTGCCAAAATCCCGAAATGGTTGGAGGGCTCTACCCACAGTGCTCCCAACGTTCTCAGTTGGTGACAGATTCGATGAACTAGCTGGCCAAGGTATGGCTTTGCAAGCACGAAGACAAGCATTAGAAACCCTCGTCCTGTGCGGACGTGCGTTATCTTGCTGAAATGTAAGCCTAGGATGGCTTCCCATGAAGGACAGCAAAACGGGACGTAGAATATCGTCGACGTACCGCTGTGCTGTAAGTGTGTCACGGATGACAAGCAAAGCTCCTGCTATGAAATGAAACAGCACCCCAGATCATCACTCCTGTTGTCAGGCCGTATGGCCAATAGAGCTGTGGGTTGGTGAGGAGGGTAAAAGATCTCTCCCACACTATGGTACAATTTCGAAACAGACCTATGAAACAATTGTCACGTAGGCACGGACAAGAAAATGATGCTCTACGGAAAATAAGTGTAAGAACCAACCAGAACCCTGGATGTCGAAATGTAAACTGAACGTTATTTTGTGGCATCGCTCCTGAGATTCACATGCCAGCCTCTGGAGAGCGACACCTTGCTAGATACTTTATCTTCCTAAGACGCTTCTTTGGACAATACTGTGTTTTTCTCTGTGCAACAGGTGTCCCATTCACTGCCTAGAGAGCATAAGTGGGGCAACTGAATGGCACTCTGGCAATCTAAGCTAATACCCAGCCTTCGACTCTAAACATTTATATGGTAACCAGTGAAAGGGTTCTGTAGTCCCCTTTCATTATTATTATTATTTTTTTTTTCTTTCCAGTGATACAGAACCCTCTGGCATGCGTGAGTGAATGAATGTGGGTGTGTTTCATTTTGCTATACGGTGGTTTAGTCTGCTGCAGAGAAACAGCGGTAGTCGTACAGAATGGCCAACACTTGTAGTTTTCAGGTAGGCAAAGAGGTTTGCACCCCTTGTGTGAAAGTTACTAGTGTTAGGTTGGTGGCCGAAGACTCATCTCTGTGTTTTCATTGGCCACGGGGTCGCGTGGGAGACGTTGGAGTGTGTGAGACGGGCAGTCTGCTTCCAGCTCGCCGAGGGTCTGCAGCCGAAATCTCTTCGAAGAAGGGCGAGTTGATTTAAGCGCGTGGCGCGTTGTCTCATAGCAAGAGGCGAACTTTTAGTTTTTGGTCTCGCGTTTCATCTTATAACTATTGATTTGCTGGGTCGCAGCAAGGAATGCTTTTGAAGACTTCCAGTTTGATTCCTAATGCAGACTTGACTTTGATCCGTAAGAAGAACGTAGCACAAAGGTGTTGCATATGTTGGAGCGCCCTCGGTTCAGTGTGAATGTTTGTGTGCCTGCAACTGCGTGTGTATGAATTCTAATCTTTTCCGAATCTTGGTAATTTTTGCTTCTTTGTGAATTTTCCCTGTCCCATTACTTTATGTCCGGGGGAAACCATCCACATGGATTAATATTAGAGATTGTGGCCCGTCTGCCATTATCCTTTCTCTATTCAAAAGTGTCCTCTGTAAGATGTTAATTGTTCGCGACTGCGTGGTTTGATGTTACTAAAATCTGGCCACGGTACATAGGAATTGTGACTCCGCGAACCACGAGGGCACACGAGTCTGTTGTGAAACGTATAGCGTTTCACAAGCAGTTGTGCTTAGTCACCAGGCAGCAGCAGTCTACAGATACATTTCATCAATGTTTTAAGGAATAAATAATTTTGCCTCCAATCTTATCGCCGCGCGGGATTAGCCGAGTGGTCTGAGGCGCTGCAGTCGTGGACTGTGCGGCTGGTCCCGGCGGAGGTTCGAGTCCTCCCTCGGGCATGGGTGTGTGTGTGTTTGTCCTTAGGATAATTTAGGTTAAGTAGTGTGTAAGCTTAGGGACTGATGACCGTAGCAGTTAAGTCCCATAAGATTTCACTCACATTTGAACATTTTTTTTCCCAATCTTATCCAGTGTACCGATGTTACGTCTCTGTTACCTACGCCATTTATCTTGTAGTTTTCCTTGTTAGCCCATCCATCGCGTTTCCATGGGCACAGGTCCAATAATTAGTATCCTTTTCTTATTTTAAACATGTGCTCTGGAATAGATCTTGTTTTCAGGAATGTTGCTGCAAGCTGTACTTATGCACAGTGTTCGCGCACTCTTTACTTTATTCAATATTTTGTGAGATTTTCTTATGAATAAATTAAGTAATTTTCCGACTCAGCGCAACCTCTCATTTGTCGCGTGGCTAGAGTTGCTGGCGACCCAAGCTTTTACGTTGATTTCGCTGTCAGATAGCATTTTCTTATTCAAAGTGCGCGTGGCTCTTTTAGCCATCAGGATACATTCAAAGTGCGCTTCACGCTTCTTACACATAGCGACCTTTTATTCACGCTACTTACACCAGCTTATTTTAAGAGAGTTATCTTTTACCAGCCATCTCATAGGCTTTCAACCGTGTAGTCCCTTCACTGTACTAAAAAAGAGAAGTGAAAAAGAAAGCAATGAAAGGGATAGATACTGGTACTACTTAATACTGATTGCACTGCTTGATCAAGGGAATGAGCATAAAAATATTCTCAAATATGACAGCCGCGTAGAGAACCGGCCACGTAACACAACGTTAGCGGCAGAGGGTGGTCGGATGCCCTTCGTGACGCCAACCCTACCCTCCTCCAGCCCCCTTCCTCCCCCCCCCCCCTCCCCACCTCCTGGCCCCACCCTTGGGACAGAATCTCGCGTTGAACTGTGTGAATCTTTTCGAAATATTTGTGAATCACGTAACTGAGGCAGGACGTGGGTAGCAGCCCGGTATTTACATTGGCGGATGTGGAGAAAGCCTAAAAACCATATGTAGACTGACTGGCTGGCTGCCACACCGGCACTCGCCGTTAATCTGTCAGGCGGATTCGACCGGGGGCCGGTGCGCCTCCCCGAATGCCGGAAGCGGCGTCCTAACGCGCGCGGCTATCTCAGTTGCTCAATTGTACAACAGGTTGACGTCATTAATATGGGCCTGTAGTTATGAACATCTGTCTGACTAGACTCCTTTTTTCTTTTTTTCAGTTGGTGGGTACTCACCATTGCCCCAGGGTCTTATGATAAGCTACTGTTAGCAAAGGATAAACTTCTTTCGCATAATCTACACTGAAGAGCCAAAGAAACTGGTACACCTGCTTAATATCGTGTACGGCCCCCAAGAGCACGCAGAAGTGCCTCAACACGACGTGGCATGGACTCGACTAATGACTGAAGTAGTGCTGGAGGGAACTGACACCACGAATCCTACAGAGCTATCCATAAATACGTAAGAGTAGGGGACGATGGAGATCTCTTCTGAACAGTACGTTGCAAGGCGTCCCAGATATGGTCAATAATGTTCATATTTGGGGAGTTTGGTGGTCAGCGAAAGTGTTTAAACTCAGAAGAGTGTTCCTGGAGCCACTCGTAACATTTTGGACTGTGGGGTGTCGTAGCATTTTGGACGTGTGGGGTGTCGCATTGTCCTACTGGAATAGCCCAATGCCGTCAAAAATCACAATGGACATGAATGGATGCCGGTGATCAGAGAGGATGCTTACGTACGTGTCACCTATCAGAGTCGTATGTAGACGTATCAGGGGTCCTGTATCACTCCAACTGCACACGCCCCACACCATTACAGAGCCTCCACCAGCCTGAAAAGTCCCCTGCTGACATACAATTTTAAACGAGATTCGTCCGACCAGACAACAAGTTTCCAGTTATCAACAGTCCATTGTCTTTATTGACGGGCCCAGGCGAGGCGTAAAACTTTGTGTCGTGCAGTCATCAAGGGTATATGAGTGGGCCTTCGGTTCCGAAAGCCTATATCAATTACGTTTCGTTGAATGGTTCGCACGCTAACACTTGTTGATGACCCAGCATCGAAATCTGCAGCAATCTGCGGAAGGCTTGCACTTCGGTCACCGTGAACGATTCTCTTCAGTCGTCGTTGGTCCCGTTCTTGCAGGATCTTTTTTCGGTCGCAGCGATGTAAGAGATTTGGTGTTTCACCGGATTTCTGATATTCATGGTACACTCGTGAAAGTACCCAGTTCATCGCTTCCTCGGAGAAGCTGTATCCCATCGCTCGTGCGCCGACTATAACAACACGTTCGGAGTTACCTGCAATTGTCCAACTGCGCCAGACACTTGTTATCTTATATAGGCGTTGCCGAACGCAGCGCCGTATTCTGCCTGTTTACATATCTCTGTATTTGAATACGCATGCCTATACCAGTTTCTTTGGCTCTTCAGTGTATGTGGTATCTACAAGTATCTCATTCACACCAGGTGCCCTTCCACTACTGAACGAGTGTGACTGAGTTACTGTTCCACAATTACATATTATCTGCCATTTCACGTTACGTACACAACCGGTAACTCTCTTGTTCTTGTGCTACCTCTGCAACTGGATATGTGACGACAGAAATAATGCCTAAATACGTCATGCATCCTTTGCGATCAGTAAAGACATTCTTGACCTGCTGTATGACTTTATATGCGACGTAGCTCACTTAACTGCGTATCTAAGCGCATATACTAGAACTGTCGCTAACCTCCCACGTGACATTATGCCGCACCTTTATTGCAAGTCAAGATGTCTGCCTTTCTTTTTGCTACCCTATGGTCACCAACGCCATTCTCTAAGTTAAGTCATTCGAAAAGTTCGCATCAGTCTGTTTCTAGGAGATCTAATACATCGTTCTCAACAGCTGGTTGTTTGTCTGACTGCTGGATGTAAATTTCAGACAATACATTCAGAACAATGTCACATATGTCCCTGTCTCTGGCAGTAGTTTTGTTCGCATGGCTCTCCCATTCAATTGCTGGCAAGTTGAAGTCCCCACCTGATGCATGATCACGAAACTTTCTGCAGCCTGTCTGTCACTATAACCGCTGACGCAGGTGATCTGCAAAAGCAACCGATTACCATGTTTAATCCCCCCTCCGGTGTTTAAATTCACCTACATTATTTCACATTCGGATACAGTAATGACCTCATTAAGTGTTATCGAATTCCTTATGACAATAAATACGCCGCCAGCATTGTCATCTGATCTACCCTTGTGATACGTATTCCAATCTGAATTTACCATTTTGCTGCTTTTACTTCCAATTTCAATCTATTTTCTGTTTCGACTACAACGTGGGTATTATTATCTTTGATAAGCGATACTAATTCTGAAACCTTGCCACATGTGCTCCTGTAGTTTACTAATATCACACTAATATTTTCTCTTTCCGATCTGCGAGGACAAAAGTTCTTAGAGAAACGCTCCTGATTTCCCTTCGACTTCGGTAGGCATTTTATCATTGACGCCTAGGAGGAACGACTCTGACCTAAAAGAAATCCAATGTACTGCTCGAGTAGCAGAGGGCAGCCCAAAAAACAGTGGATACACCGGTTCCCGTGAGATCACCGAAGTTAAGCGCTGTCGGGCGTGGTCGGCACTTGGATGGGTGACCATCAAGGCCGCCATGCGCTGTTGCCATTTTTCGGGGAGCACTCAGCCTCGTGATGCCAATTGCGGAGCTACTCGGCCGAAAAGTAGCGACTTCGGTCAAGAATACCTTCATAACGACCGGGAGAGTGGTGTGCTGACCCCACGCCCCTCCTATCCGCATCCTCCTCTGAGGATGACACGGCCGTCGGATGGTCCCGGTAGGCCACTCGTGGCCTGAAGACGGAGTGTACTATTAGCTAACAAACCATGCATTGCCCGAGTATTCGTTTGCCAATTTGCTATTAGAAACGAAAACAAAAAATGAACTGTCTTTGTAGTGTAATATCAAAAAAAACTTCATTTCCATATATTCGTGAAAACACTTTTCAAATTACGAAACAGTCGTACAAAGAAATATGCTTAATGTACAAGTGTGTAAGTACAGCTGGTTCACGTGTCTACAACGCGATTTTGTAAACAACGTCTCTTCATAGCTGTGTCGCAGCGTAGCGTATTGTTTTCGCCAACAGCCGTTTGCGCTTCGCAGTGGAAAGCTGTCAGAAGCACTGCCAGGTGTCAGGGATTTCCCGAAGGTGACTCGATTGTTGGAATATTGTAGTAGTAAAGACTGAAATAAGGTACTGAAACTCCATGCATGATGCGGCATTGTCTCGCGCATCTCATTAGTTATGACGTCAATCTCTTGATCTATGTGTCGTACAATTACATAATTTTGTAGGTACATTCAGCGGCATATGTCGATATTGTATGCACAGAAGTAATAAATCTAAACGTTATGCACAATGTGGCAGTTATTCATGCATCTCAATGTTCATGAGATCTTATTTCCTGAAATATGTGTTCTACCATGGTATAATCTTGTAGGTGTATTTAGCGGCATATATGGATACTGTCTGCCAAATTTATTGCGAATAGGATCAGTAACACAGAAATAATAAACTTAAACGTCATGCGTGATGCGACAGGTTTTGACGCATCTCATTGTTTATAACGCCATATCTCTTGAACTATTGCAGGCAGGCGATTCTTGCCCCCACAGCAATTATTGCCCGACAGTAAGGGATAGGTGTACCAAGTTTGGTTGAAATCGGTCGGTGGTTTAGCTGGAGATGTCGAACATACACACTTACACACACTTACACACACATACACACACACACACACACACACACACACACACACACACAGACACACACACACACACACACACACACATCCATTTTTCTAATAAGCAGGAATAACAGCGGTTGAGAAATTCATGTCTCACATTGTCGCAAAATTGTCCTAGCCTCTGATTTAGACTTTCTACTCGGCTCCAAATCAGAATACCGGGATCGACTCTAGGCACGATTCTGTAAATAGTGCACTGAGCCTGTACCCAGCGTATGTTGCTAGCTGCCCTCAGCAATACAGCCAACTGCCTAAAGGAACCGAGAATGGCCTCGGCATCCACGTGTCAGGCGTCATTCCTACCGACATGAACTGAGCCAGGATTTGCAGCCGGTTGTACCCATTGCATTCGGTGCCCTCCGGCAGAGTGTCCACCACAGTTCAGGTGAGTCCTCCCAGGAAGCACACCGAAAAAAATGTTCAAATGTGTGTGAAATCTTATGGGACTTAACTGCTAAGGTCATCAGTCCCTAAGCTTACACACTACTTAACCTAAATTGTCCTAAGGACAAACACACACACCCACGCCCGAGGGAGGGCTCGAACCTCCGCCGGGACCGGCCGCACAGTCCATGACTGCAGCGCCTTAACCGCTATGCTAATCCTGCGCGGCGAAGCACACCGACCTGCCTGCTATTTCCACGAGGGACTTCATTACCGGCCTAAAGTTGGATCATACCTACCCTTTGTGCTTGTCCGGGCTTGATAGGAATATCGGCTACTGCCCCATCAGACTAGGCAACCCGCGCTTACTCGGCTGTGTTACCAACACTGGACAGCACCTCGTACCTGTAGCTAAGGCGTAAGGCGGTAGCCATACGGCCAGTTCCCACTTTCGCTCCCCACCCAGAGATACGTGAACCAACGATATCCGCCACTCACTCTCGAGAGAAATCAAACCGGTCAGATGTTGCGCATCGGAGGACGCGAGTACAACTGGACTTCCAGGGGATTCGACAGCTTCACAGGTACAGTATCGTTGCTTTAGCCACAGGTGCCCCTACTTCGATGCAGTTTAAGACTGTCGACCGTGACCAACGTATCTTCTAGCTGTTTACGAACGGTGGCCAATTCTCCTTCTACTCTGACACTTCAAGCATAGTTCCTATTCATTTCGTAGAGTGCAAAAATTGTATGAAATTACGAAGAAAACATACTAACCATAATACTCAGAATTCACTGACAGAAAACAAAAGGACTTCAGCAAGAGGTCCAGCTGAAGCTGCGATGCACTCTTTACATAAATAAGAAAAATGAAATTAGAAACTAGCATTAAAATCTATTCTATAAAGTTGTCATTGTACAATATTAAAAGCAAAAAGTGCAAACTGTTCCAAAAAAATCGATAACAATGCTGAAAATATACAAACAGCACTGTCCGCTAGAAAGTCAGCAAAGAGCTTAGCATGAAGGCACGATATCCGCTCTAGACGAGTTGTAGTTCACGTTGGTGCCTGACGATGGCAGGGTACAAGCTCGTCGAAAACCGTAGGAGGTGACGCATCCCACTAGGGCGCCGCTCTGTCTGGTGATGGATATATGTCGCATAAGGGATATTCACACCGAGGTACAGGAACCTACTGTCTGATTTTGTGCAACTGTTAGTTCTCTACTTCTCACTGAAAGTGATCTGTATCTTCTGCAAGGCAATGCGCACCCTTTCGGTCCCAGATTGAGTCATAATACACCGACGAAAAAAAATCGCAACACCAAGATGGAGTTGTGCGACATAAACGGAAGATGGTACGCGTATTTCTACATCTGAAAGACGTCTATTCAAATTTCGCGCCAGTGGCATAGGGGTGGTGCTAGTACGCCACTATAAGGCTGCAAATCAGGTTTGTTTTAAATACACACTGTAACAGTAGTGGAGTTAGTTACGTTTGAGATTGGACGTGGTGTGTTGAAGAATGTCTTTAAGGCGACAAAGACGCCATTATCAACATCTCACTGAGTTTGAACGAGGTTGTGGTTGGTTGGTTGATTTGGGGAGGGGACCAAACAGCAAGGGCATCGTCCCCATCGGGTTAGGAAAGAATGGGGAAGGGAGGCGGCCGTGCCCTTTGAAAGGAACAGTTCGGACAGTTCCCTGAAGCTATTTAGAGAAATCACGGAAAACCTAAATCAGGATAGCCGGACGCGGGTTCGAGGTCGTGTTATAAGGTTACGAGAAGCTTGATGTTTCTTCTGTGATGTTACAGAAACACTTAGCAGGAGTGTAGCCACTGTACATGATTGTTCGTAGCTGCGGTCACGAGATGTACTCTCGCGACAAGACTTGGTTCCGGACGACCACATGGTACTACCGAGAGGGAAGACCATCGTTTCCGGCGTATGGCTGTTTTAAAAGTACATTTGCATGCTGAGCTTTTATTAGCAGGGAACGTAATTATAAGTAATGAAATAAAGAAATAATTTCAGCCATATAGTCCACGGCTGTATAAATATTGTATGCAGCCGCTGAAAAAATTTGAAGATTTTTGAGCGCCAGATTATTGGCGGAATAAGAGGCACTTTTTGTTTTCTAGCTCTTGTCCAGATCGGACGTATTTTGGAACTCCGCCATTAATACTACATTATTTTATCAATACATTCATGAGTTGCAACCAATCGGCACTCGTAATTGCATAATGCAAGTCTCAATGTAAGTGTCGTAATTTAATTGGGCTTTATTTCAGAATGTACTGTTATTACTAACCTATGAATGTTTTACTTTGTGTCTTTAGTCATTGTAAGATTGTTGGGTGACTTGCACGGCAAAAGGTTGCGCACTTCTAAGCAAAACGTCGTCCAGCTCAATCCGCCGTCGCCTTCAGGTGCTGTCTTATTACGAAGTCCGATTTTAGTGAAAACACAGAGAGAAGAAACACAGTTAAAAATACATGAACCTACCTTTAACACAAAAAAGCCATGCTCAGGCGCCGAGAGTTTGTCTGAAACATGTTTTACCAATCCGTAAACTTAATTGATCTCTATTTAATATTTCTTACTATAACTCAATGTGTTGTCTCGATCCAGATAAAAACGAGCCAAATTAAACTCCGTCGCACCGTACTGCATCTGCAGCAGAAATTTGAGCAGCAGTCGGCACCACAGTGACCACAACGAACTGTTACAAATGGGTTACTTCAACAACAGCTCCGAGCCAGACACCCTGTAGCGTGCATTCCACTGACCACAAACCATCGCCATTTGCGACTTCATTGATGTCAAGCGATAGTTCATTGGAGGGCAGGGTGGAGGGCTGTTGTGTTTTCTGATGGAAGCTCGCTCTGCCTCGGTGCCAGTGATGACCGCTCAAGTTGGTTAGTGCGGTATCGGCCGCTATCCGGTCGGCCGCAGTTTCAACTACGCGCGCCACCAGTTACGCCGCCGCGTTTCCTACAGCCGCCACCGCAGCACGGGAAAGACTACGCCGCTGCCAATGAGATGCAAGCATCCCCCCTAAGTTCGAAAATTCATGCACTGACCCCTTTCTGTGTCTTTGCCAGTTGAATAACATATACAGACTTTCATAGTGGCTCGAACTCGACATCTGCCGAATAGACAGTGTAATGAAGAGCGACAGATTTATAAATCCTATGTATCTGTATACATTTCTACATTCAAATCCACTGTTAGCAACAGAGGCTGCGACAAATATATGTATTATTTTTACTATTTGATATTAGACATGGAATAAATTAATATCTGAATTCTCTATTCAGTATGGCATCTGTTCCTCGCTCCTATATCCGGTTAAAGAACCACACAGCGTGCGAAGGAAGATACAACAGCTATAAGGGGGCCAGTTGAGGGCCTGGAACCAACATGTCTGCGTGCTGGACAAACTTGACCTGCATCTGGAGTTAAGCTCTGGGCTGCTACTTCGTATGACAGCAGGAGCACTCTCGTAGTTATCCCACGCGCCCTGACTGTAAATTTGTACGTCAGTCTGGTGATTTGACCTGTTGTGCTGCCATTTATGAACAGCATTCCAAGAAGTATTTTCTAACAGGACAACGCTCGTCCACTTACCGCTGTTCTAGCCCACAATGCTCTACAGAGTGTCGAGATATTGCCTTGGGCTGCTCGATTGCTCGATCACCAGATCCGTCTCCAGTGGCGCACATATGGGACGTCATCGGACGACATACCCATCATCGTCCCAAAGCAGCATTAACCGTCCCTGTACTGACCGACAAAATGCAACAGGTATGGAATTCCATCCCACAAACTGACATCCGGCACCTGTCCAACATAGTACATGCACGTTTGCATACTCGCACGCAACATTCTGGTGGTTTCACCGGTTTTTAACGCACCACAATTTCACATTTGCTGTCACTTAAATATATTATCTAGACAAATGTATTCGCGAAACTCCATTGTTCTGAACATTAGGTATATTTTGGTGCTGCGATTTTTTTCCAAGTGTACATTTAGTAATTCTGTACAGATGTTAGTGTGTTTGTGTGCAACAGAACTCAGTGCTATTTACTTGGACGTAACCTAGTTCGCTTTACCCCTAGTGTTCAGTTCTGATTTGTTTATTTAAGGCTGCGAAGAAGTTTTTTCATAATTTAAAAAGTTATTGCTACATTGTCCATTTATAGGTCAACACCAGTCACTACACACACTGCACTCTGTCACGTGACCTCAGGGCCACATATGAATTAATACTATACTATACCATCATTACTGAGCAAGGAATAGCTAAGCTCGTAGACAGAGTGGTACGTCGCTAACGTTTGTTAATAAAAGTGTGAATCTCTTTGTTGCAGCACGTAATCACAAGGGAGGTGACATAGTGGCGTAACTGTCAGACATAACAAAGTGGTTAAGATGTTCGTCCCCAGTTCTAAATGGGCAGGTTTTCAACTCGCAGTCGTACTGATTTGCGTCGGTTTCCCACAGTTCTAAATTACTGCAGGTGGATTCCAGCGTCCTTTCTTCATCAAGGCCATGAATAATGCCTTCTCCCGTCTTTGCCTCTAATGACCTCGCTATAGACACGTTGTTTGGGATAAATTGTTGTAATATGCACAGTGGCCCGTCATTTTTTTTCCTAAAACAGACCCTAGTTTTCACAGTTAACATTTTTAAACAATGCTAGAAGACATCTGATGTAATTTAAATTTATGCAAATTAAATTAATTTAGCACAATACAGGAAAGTGTCAAACACAAGCAGTGTACTCATCATGCTCTCATAAGAACATCTTACTACTGTATTGCTTCGTCTCTTCTAAGAATGAATATGCTAATGTTGAAAACGATGAAAACGCATCGCCTTAACCTTCACAGTCAATGAAATCATCTTCTGTTAATGGAAAGTTTATAATGCGGTAGTCGTATCTGGGACAAAGTGGCACTCATTCAGTCAAATATATCTGCAGACTTTGAAGTGTATATTTTTTAAAATGTCCACAATTTAAAAAGGTTGATCGCTCATCTAACTGAAAGTTTTCGAAAACAGGTTGAAAACAATTTTTTCAGTTAATAATTTCACACTTATGGATTAGAATTGTTTGCAGCTCCAATAACAGCAATAGAAAAGCGACGAAAACTTAGTGGTCACTTCACTACAGTACCGCTTTGGAGCGCAGTCTATGTCCGTCTAATATCGATACGGAATTAATTTACACGAGATGCGGGAACGATATAGAGACGTGGTTCAAAATTCAAAATTCTGTAATTTTATTGTTAGCAGATTTCTGTACTTTAATTTATGGATAGTATCGTTTGACGGCTCATGTTATCCTCTTCTCCTGTGGCATATATTCTATATGCAACTTTTTATTTTCTTGTAGCTCATTGCCAGTCTATTAAGTAAATTTTCTGTGCCTGATTGTAGCGTACACTTCACGCCACATACTTATACAGCGTCGTTTATTTTCGTTTCTGCAAACTCACAGTAGATGGCAGTATCTGGCTAAAGTAAATTGTATATCCCATTGTGGCGTAGCGTCGAGAAATAAAGGTAGTTTAAGCATTTTTTCGTAATTTTGAAATAGAAAGTGTTTAGAATACGCTGTCGAATAAGCGATTGTTATTTCCTCTTAACAATATGCCGATACATTTTTTTTTCGATGTAGCACTGAGTCTACTTTCGGCAACGACGTATACTTCACATTCACAAGACAGAAAATAACACCCCCCCCCCCCACCAAAAAAAAAAATCTGTAAGTCCCTCCAGATGCTCGAGCGCTATGCACTCCGCCTCGCCTTCTGTATACACCTCCTGTCCCCCACATGGATACTCTACGTCCTCCTTCCTTTCCCCCATCTGCTCCTATTCCTCAAACATATCCACATACTCTATACCTCCCGCCGCCTTGATCCCCCTCACCCCCTGGTTGCTCCTGTCCTCTCCAACCCCCACCCTCTACCACGCCTTCACTGTTGTGTCCCCCCTACCCTCCATCTCTACACCCTTCATCACCTTTCCCAAGGTGGCTTCCGTCAACTCCCCCTCCCAGATGATGCCCTCTCTCCCTCCATTTATACCTCCTATCAACTCTGATCCTCACGCCCCCTCCTTTCCTTGTCCTTTTACTGGGCTCCCTCTTCCCCTCCCCCTCACCCCCTCCATCCTGTTTTTCCCACCTACCCTCTCTCTGCCTTCCTTCTCTCACCCGAGTCCTTTTTGCGCTTTCCTTCCTCTGCCTTTCCCCATTCCCTCTTGCGTCTACCCTGCTCCCCCCTTCTGAGTCCTCTCCCTTCGTCGTCCCCCCCCCCCGCCTTTCGTTTTTTCCTCTCCTCCCCCCTTTTTTCTTACCCCTCCTCTGTCCAGGTCCCCCCTTCCATCTGCCCTTGCCTGTGGAGTATCATCATTGTGCCGACCTTTTAATGCAGTGTTCCTAGTTATTGTTAAGTGTTGTTCGTCTTTCAAAAGTGTTGCGAATGGACATCATGCTGTCGCAGAGTGTGAGCGGCGTACTAAGCTTCTGCCAGCCCGCCCCCTTCGGAGGGAATCGAAATCCAATAAACGGAAAAAAAAAGAAAAAAAGAAAATAACAGGGAGAAGAAAGTGGAGAAGAAGAAGGGGAGAAAGGTGCCGACAAAAATGATGAATTCCCAGCGAGGAAACGGCTCAGAACACCATAACATCAACTGTCACCAACAAGAAGAAACTTCGATGCCATGCTTTTACCTGAGATGACGAATAAAACCCAGAAAAATCGTTTCAGATGTGGCTTACCTGGATGTAAGAATTTCACTTTTGTACAGTGCGCTAAATACAAAATAAATCTGTGTTTCACAGCACAAAAGCAAATGCTTTTATTTGCACCTCCATAAAAAATGTATCAGAATAGACCATAAATGTAGGGACTTCAAAAAGAAAGTTAGGAATGTCGCCCCACGCTGTGAGCATCAGACAAGGCTGGCGCACTGTCAGAAGTGAGTACACGTTCCGGCTTTCCAGTAGACGCAGGTCTGCTGTGGTGCAGATAACGGGTAGATCACAGTGTGGGAGCGAAGTGGTGCAGCAACTGGATACGTACTCCAGAGTTGACGTACGAGGGGCAGTACGATTCTTAAGGGCCAAAGGTCGAAGCTGCACAGAACTTCACCTCGAATTTATGGAAGTATATGGACCAAACGTAATGTCGCGTCCAGTAGTCGTGAAATGGTGCCAACAATTTGACCAGCGCCCCACAGACGTGTTGATCGGAAAGGAGGGCCATCGACATCGATCACAGAGGACAATGTTTAGGCAGTCGAGGAAGAAGACATGGAGGGGGGGGGGGATTTCCGACGTTGAAGACAGGTTCACACAGCGGTTCTCGAAGGTTCCATCCCCCAAGGAGCAGATTTCTATCGTCGAGAAATTGAACTACTAGCAGAAGGTTCCAACCGATCTTTACAGAAACTTGGTGTCTGCGAGGTATGTTCAAAAAATTCCTGAACATTCGTAATTTGGCGCCAATGATGTGTTGGAGCAAAATGCGGTTTACGTCCCTGCACACGCCTGTGTTTAATGTGTAACTGCCGCAAGTTTCATTGTTGTATGTTTGTTAGTTATTGTTTAGTGCTGTATTGAGTAGAACGTTGTCTCGCACAGTTTGCGGATTTCGAGATGGCAGAGTTACAGAAGCAACGCCTCTGCATTAAATTTCGCGTGAAAATCAAGAAAACCTTTACAGAGAACCATCAAATGGTGCAGGAAGCCTGCGGTGATGGGTGCTTAAGCCGTACTCTGTTCCAGGAATGGATCGCACGGTTTAAAAATGGCCGGACGGAACTTAACGCCCTTCGACGTCTACCGACGACGCTCTTGTCAGAAACGTCACGAAACTGTGCGTGCCAAGCGAAGACTGACTGTCCGAGAGATTGCAGAAGAATGTAACGTTTCAATTGGGCTCTGTCCTGAAATACTGACACAGCATCTTGGAAATCATCGTGCTGACGCAAAGTTCGTCCCGTAATGCATGAGTCAAGACCAGAAAGACCTTCGCCTCATAATCTGTGAAGCGCTTTTGGATCGCACAAATGAGAACGAGATGTTCCTTCAGAAAATCATAACTAGTGATGAGACGTGCGTCTACGGTTGTGATGTTGAGACCAAGGTTCAGTCTTCACAATGGGTCGGGAAAGGTTCTCCGAGACCAAACCTTTTTGAACCTCGTATGTTGAAAAACAGAGTCATGTATTTGTGTCACTTTGAAATGTAATGCACAGTTCAATATGAGTTATTTGGCCTGCTACAATAATGTACAACTTATTTTTTGAAGTAGCCTGACATGAAAAATGTTCTGTTTGTATTTTCAGACATAACAATAGAATAACGTCTTGGGCTATTTACATAAATATATTTGTATACTTCAACTATCTGTTTATAAATAAAATTATTTTAAAAAAAAGTCGTTTTAGAGACTGGCAAGGCTCACAATCTATACGCACATAAGCTAACAGACACAAATACTGTAAGACTGTACTGAGTGAGAACACACATAACTGCAGTTCGATTTCCAAAAGTGAGATGAAATGTAAATAACGGAAATGCAATGCAACAAAAAGTGCAGGAAGGCAAATACTGCCGAGTGTATATCTGAAACGAAGTCTTACGACGTCAGTCTCAGCTAACAAAAAAGGAAGAAGTAGTGGTTTGGAGAATATGTAAACAAGAGGCAGAAACACTGGAAGTAATATGCACACCAGCTTTACATACAAAATGCTGTTTTTAATCTAAAACAACCAAAAATGTACAAACATATGAATCCAGTTTGCAGGATAACCGCACATCCTTTATAAATAAAATCGAAACGCGGTTGGCATAAAATTCTCTTTAATTAAACTGCAGTAAGCTTAAGAAGGAGACGGTCGCAGGTTCGAATCCTGCCTCGGGCATGGATGTGTGTGATGTCCTTAGGTTAGTTAGGTTTAAGTAGTTCTAAGTTCTAGGGGACTGATGGCCTCAGATGTTGAGTCCCATAGTGCTCAGAGCCATTTGAACCATTTTTTAAGACGGAGAAGCTAATAATAACTGATTTTAACAGCTGCAGCGGAAGATGGGCACGCAAACAAAGTCTGTACAAGAGTTTTGTCGATTATTGTAGTGGACATAGCGTCCACTGGCTTGCGGGACAGAGCAAGGTAATCAAAAACGTTGCCAAGAGCTGTTCCCAACGCTCCATTAGTGGCTCATTGTTCTGGGATATTAGTGCTGAATTCCTATTGTATTGGTTAGGAGGGGCAGACACTCTTGAAGGTCTTGCTGCATACGCAGATGACGCCCCAGCAGTTGTGACTTTGGACACCAGAGCGACACTAGGGGAAAAGACGAATGATGTTCTTGTTCAGATGCCGCGGTATTGCACAGGCGACAGATTGGCTACGGCCGTTCATAAAACCACATACAAACGTCTGTAAGGAAAATTTTCTCTACCCAGAAATCCTTCCTAGAGTCGTGACCATATCCCTACAAAGCGCAGCACTGTTTCAATCTAGACGAGAAAAGGAACTTTCCATAAGACGCAAAATCCGTTCCTCAGAAAGCAGCTAAAATTATGCGTAAGATAGCCCCTGCTGCCGCGGCCGACTATAAATTTCCGGCGCCTGTTTTGCGGTCTCATCATGAAACTGTCTTGAGCGCTATTCTGCGCTTTGCTGGCAGCGTGTGCGCCGCATCGCCTTCGATTGGAGAACTACGGAACAATACTACGACGAGTACAAATGGTTCAAATTGCTCTGAGCACTATGGGACTTAACTTCTGAGGTTATCAGTCCCCTAGAACTTAGAACTACTTAAACCTAACTAACCTAAGAACATCACACACATCCATGCCCGAGGCAGGATTCGAACGTGCGACCGTAGCGGTCGCGCGGTTCAAGACTGTAGCGCCTAGAACCCCTCGGCCACCCCGGCTGGCGACGAGTACAGAGAGCGTACTCCCGAGACTCACGTTTCACACTACAGCTCAAAAATGTTCAAATGTGTGTGAAATCATTTGGGACTTAACTGCTAAGGTCATCAGTCCCTAAGCATACACAATACTTAACCTAAATTATCCTAAGGACAAAGACACACACCCATGCCCGAGGGAGGACTCGAATCTCCGCCGGGATCAGCCGCACAGTCCATGACTGCAGCGTCTAAGACCGCTCGGCTAATCCCGCGCGGCGCACTACAGCTGTCGACGTTTTTCTGGCGATTCTCGGTATACGTCACATGGATGTCGTGGTACGTTACAGGGCAGCGTTGTGTTGGATGGGGTGTGAGCAATATGCTCGAGTGTACATTACAGGCGCTCATATCTGTATAACTACTAATCAAGCTGCGGGCCTATGGGGTATCGTCTCAGTTGTGCGACTGGATTCGTGATTTCCTGTCAGGAAGGTCGTAGTTCGTAGTAATAGACGGCAAATCATCGAGTAAAACTGAAGTGATATCAGGTGTTCCCCAGGGAAGCGTCCTGGGACCTCTGCTGTTCCTGATCTATATAAATGACCTGGTTGACAATCTGAGCAGTTCTCTTAGGTTGTTAGCAGATGATGCTGTAATTTACCGTCTAGTAAGGTCAACCGAAGACCAGTATCAGTTGCAAAGCGATTTAGAAAAGATTGCTGTATGGTGTGGCAGGTGGCAGTTGACGCTAAATAACGAAAAGTGTGAGGTGATCCACATGAGTTCCAAAAGAAATCCGTTGGAATTCGATTACTCGATAAATAGTACAATTCTCAAGGCTGTCAATTCAACTAAGTACCTGGGTGTAAAAATTACGAACAACTTCAGTTGGAAAGACCACATAGATAATATTGTGGGGAAGGCGAGCCAAAGGTTGCGTTTCATTGGCAGGACACTTAGAAGATGCAACAAGTCTACTAAAGAGACAGCTTACACTGCACTCGTTTGTCCTCTGTTAGAATATTGCAGCGCGGTGTAGGATCCTTACCAGGTGGGATTGACGGAGGGCATCGAAAGGGTGCAAAAAAGGGCAGCTCGTTTTGTATTATCACGTAATAGGGGAGAGAGTGTGGCAGATATGATACGCGAGTTGGGATGGAAGTCATTAAAGCAAAGACGTTTTTCGTCGCGGCGAGATCTATTTACGAGATTTCAGTCACCAACTATCTCTTCCGAATGCGAAAATATTTTGCTGAGCCCAACTTACATAGGTAGGAATGATCATCAAAATAAAATAAGAGAAATCAGAGCTCGGACAGAAAGGTTTAGGTGTTCGTTTTTCCCGCGCGCTGTTCGGGAGTGGAATGGTAGGGAGATAGTATGATTGTGGTTCGATAAACCCTCTGCCAAGCACTTAAATGTGAATTGCAGAATAATCATGTAGATGTAGATGTAGAAACGGCTAAACTGCGGTACGGTCACACAATTTATTTACTGGTTGCCTATCTAACGGCTTCCAGGGGCAACAGTAATTTAATTTTCAATATTTCATATAATTATTGACGGAATATTGAAATTTAAGAACCTGTCATAATCTAATCATTAAGCTTTATAATATTACACAGTGAGGTAAGTATCACAGCTACAAACTACGTACATCTTTTGAGGCAGTGGAACTCAAAGCGCGCGAATTACCCACATTATATTCGTCTAGTATTTGAGAATGAGAGCACTCAGCAACTTCCAACAAACTTTACACACAATTTCAAATGTTGACAAAGTTTTTGTTTTCTCGGAACCCCCTCACAAATAGAAAAGAGTTTATCTCTTACTACATTTTCGTTTTTCATGCAGTAAAACTTCTTCATCAGGCATGAAGTTTTAATTTATTAATTCATAGTTGCTAATTCTGTTAGCAGTACATTTTGCAGACAGGGTCCACATATACCACTGAATATACCTGCAAAATTAAAATATTACACCACACGTAGTTCAGGAGATATGTCACAAACATTGAAATGTGTGTAAAACTAGTTTTTATTTATAACGGAGCACAAATTTCCCTGGTTATATTCATCTAGTGTTTGATAATGAGAACCCTAAGCGACTTCCAACAAACTTTAAACATAATTCCAAAACTTTCCTAATTTTTTTCTCTCTTACATGCTTACGTTAAATATTTAAATACATTAACAGATTTGTAAAGTAATCAGAAATTTGAAACTGTTTTATACAAGGGAGTTCGATTCTTTAAAGAATTGGGGGGCAGTGGTGATTCCTAATCAAAGATCTTTACGGTCCTGAAACTTAGGCGACTAACACTCTGATTGGGATACTAACAGCATTGCTAGAAGGGTATACAGCATAATGTCAGGAACTAGGAATCGGCTCTGTATGCGTGACATTGCCCCTACTAGAGATCTAGTACATCTGTTAACAGGTCATGGTCCAAATTCCAAATATCTACATCGAGTAGGATGTGAACATGTAGAGGATTCCGCTGATCATGTCGTTTTCACTCGCCCTCGTTTCCAAGTAGAAAGAGATAGCATATAATTAGACTGCGATATGTGAACAATTGTGTACGACCTAAACTTATGGACTACAGTTAATATGATTCTACATCCGACATACACTCCTGGAAATGGAAAAAAGAACACATTGACACCGGTGTGTCAGACCCACCATACTTGCTCCGGACACTGCGAGAGGGCTGTACAAGCAATGATCACACGCACGGCACAGCGGACACACCAGGAACCGCGGTGTTGGCCGTCGAATGGCGCTAGCTGCGCAGCATTTGTGCACCGCCGCCGTCAGTGTCAGCCAGTTTGCCGTGGCATACGGAGCTCCATCGCAGTCTTTAACACTGGTAGCATGCCGCGACAGCGTGGACGTGAACCGTATGTGCAGTTGACGGACTTTGAGCGAGGGCGTATAGTGGGCATGCGGGAGGCCGGGTGGACGTACCGCCGAATTGCTCAACACGTGGGGCGTGAGGTCTCCACAGTACATCGATGTTGTCGCCAGTGGTCGGCGGAAGGTGCACGTGCCCGTCGACCTGGGACCGGACCGCAGCGACGCACGGATGCACGCCAAGACCGTAGGATCCTACGCAGTGCCGTAGGGGACCGCACCGCCACTTCCCAGCAAATTAGGGACACTGTTGCTCCTGGGGTATCGGCGAGGACCATTCGCAACCGTCTCCATGAAGCTGGGCTACGGTCCCGCACACCGTTAGGCCGTCTTCCGCTCACGCCCCAACATCGTGCAGCTCGCCTCCAGTGGTGTCGCGACAGGCGTGAATGGAGGGACGAATGGAGACGTGTCGTCTTCAGCGATGAGAGTCGCTTCTGCCTTGGTGCCAATGATGGTCGTATGCGCGTTTGGCGCCGTGCAGGTGAGCGCCACAATCAGGACTGCATACGACCGAGGCACACAGGGCCAACACCCGGCATCATGGTGTGGGGAGCGATCTCCTACACTGGCCGTACACCACTGGTGATCGTCGAGGGGACACTGAATAGTGCACGGTACATCCAAACCGTCATCGAACCCATCGTTCTACCATTCCTAGACCGGCAAGGGAACTTGCTGTTTCAACAGGACAATGCACGTCCGCATGTATCCCGTGCCACCCAACGTGCTCTAGAAGGTGTAAGTCAACTACCCTGGCCAGCAAGATCTCCGGATCTGTCCCCCATTGAGCATGTTTGGGACTGGATGAAGCGTCGTCTCACGCGGTCTGCACGTCCAGCACGAACGCTGGTCCAACTGAGGCGCCAGGTGGAAATGGCATGGCAAGCCATTCCACAGGACTACATCCAGCATCTCTACGATCGTCTCCATGGGAGAATAGCAGCCTGCATTGCTGCGAAAGGTGGATATACACTGTACTAGTGCCGACATTGTGCATGCTCTGTTGCCTGTGTCTATGTGCCTGTGGTTCTGTCAGTGTGATCATGTGATGTATCTGACCCCAGGAATGTGTCAATAAAGTTTCCCCTTCCTGGGACAATGAATTCACGGTGTTCTTATTTCGATTTCCAGGGGTGTATAAAAAGGAACTGCTTAAATCTCAACAGTTAATATGATTACATATCCAATACATAAAAAGCAACTACTTAAATTTCAATATGCAAGATTAAATGGACACTATGAATAACAAAATAACGTCGACAGATCAGAAGAACAATGTAGAAGACTAACAGGAAGTGTTTCCTTCACAACAGAGAATGATAGGCACAAATAAAATATAATCATGAGAAACTATTAGACGAAGATTAAAAAATTGAAAAATTCCCTGGTCACCCACATGGGTGTGCTTAGGATCGAGGATCGCCAAGGCACGCACTTACTAGTGGGGACAATGAAATATAGTGTAGTGACAATAGGTTTAGGTGTAGGTAGGGTTCATCTAGCGATACAACCTGGGAGTTAATCACTCAGAGCTTTTAATTAATTTTTTTATTTTATATTTTTATTCGATTATATTATTAACATTCTGTTTTATTTCTATATTAGTATTAATAATGGTTGCCCCTAATCATCATCAGTGCCCTGCGCTAGGGCAGGTCTTCATATGTAGTCTCCATCCAAAAAAATGGTTCAAATGGCTCTGAGCACTATGGGAATCAACTGCTGTGGTCATCAGTCCCCTAGAACTTAGAACTACTTAAACCTAACTAACCTAAGTACATCACACACACCCATGCCCGAGGCAGGATTCGAACCTGCGACCGGAGCAGCAGCGCGGCTCCGGACTGGAGCGCCTAGAACCGCACGGCCACCGCGGCCGGCCCTCTCCATCCAGTTCTGTCAATTGCTACCCTCTTCACTTTCTCATAATTACTTTCTGTCCTTATACTATCCACCATCTGGTATCTTCTTATTCCTCTTCCATTCACCGTTCCTTCCTTAGCGCCTTCAGTAAACAATCGCTTCTCATCCATCTTCCAAGTCAGTTATGTGTCTTCTTCCTGATTTACTTAAAATTTCTCTCTCTACCCGCAATCTTTTCAACATTTCATTTCTCATTTTGCCTACCCATTTTATCGCTAGTCCATCCTCCACCGAATCCAACTCTCAATTGCTATATTCTTCTTTCTTCCTCTTTCCTCATTGGCCATGTCTCAGCTCCGTATAACACCACGCTCCATATAAAGCACTCTGCCAGTCTCTTCCTCGGGTCCCTGTCCTTGCACCCACATCAAAGCCTTCTTCTCTTACTAAATGCATTCTTGGCAGTTGCTGTACACGTTTTCACCACCTTATTGCATCTCATGTCTTCCGTAATCATGCTTCCCAAGTATTTGTGCACACTAACTTGTTTTATATCTTCCTATCCTAACTTTATAGTTGCTCTTACTTTTCTTGCCCTTATCACCGTAAATTTTGTCTTTTTCTTATTCTCATTCCGAATTCCTCACAGGTCTTATTTAATTCTCTTAACATTCCGATCATAGTTCTTTCGCTCTCTGCCAATAAGACCATATCATCCGCAAATCGAATACATTCAAGCCGTGTACTATCAACCTGCACTCCTCTCTTTCGTTTCACATATTTCTGTTAATGCTCCACAAATACGTTAAACAGTATTGGGGAGAGGCAGCAGTCTTGCCTCACACTCCATCCAAATGCGCTTTCCTCTGTCATCTCATTCCTAATCTGTACTCGAATTTTCTGTTGTAGGTATCGATTCTTAACCAGCCTTCTATCCAAAACTTAAAATTTTTCTTGTTGCACGAAGATTCAGTTCAAAGGAAGAACTGATAGCGGGAGTTGACAACTATTTTGCAGGCCTGGAGGAAACTCATTTTCGAGATGGGATGAAGCCATTGAAACATAGTTGGACCAAGTGCATTAATCTACAAGTAGGACTACACTGGGAAATAAAAAAAGTTTCAGTGATATAAGTACTTTTTTCTATTCCGTTCTGAGAACTTTTTAAACCACCTTCGTATCTTACCTAGCAACAGCTTTGTTCTTTTCTAAATAGACTTGGGTGCCTTCTGTACACCGTCAAAAAGGGGCAGAGTCAAGTGTTTGTCTTTTCTTTTTGGCAGAATCTGCCCTCGAACTGTTTATCAACATAGTTTTTTCTGTTTGATATTCACGCAGGGCAACATGGTCGACCTTTGAAACTGTATCCACGGCTCCGGACTGGGACACTTAACTTACGAAACTGGTATTCTCCGTGTGTTATCTATATGGTAGTGCACAGATTTTATACCAGGCCTAGCATTTTGCCCAGTAACTGGTTGCCAAAAATTACCAAATTCTTGTTTAGCGATGGTACTCTGTTGATGAACATAAAATTGTCATTTGAAGCCTATACAGTATTGTGTAAAATTCTGCGACAAATTGTAATCGGTTTTGTCTGATTGTTACAATGATAGCTAACTGAAAGAAGCACGACGTGTAGATGTGCACGCAACTCACAGCGATGGCATCAAAGAGATACATCAAGGTGACCCACAGATACGATTACTAGATTACTAGGGGACTGTACGAATAATGTTAACTTCGCGTATGAAAGCCTACGCCGGTTTATCCTCGGATATCAGCAATAATAATCACTTTGTGGTTACAAGTTGAAGGGCAGTGTCAATATTACGAGCGTAATTGTACGAACTTCCTGCTTCCGTTGTACCAGCGGCTGCTTGTCGTTCCTGTTTCGTTTATATTAACAGAGGTCACTTACGCAATTACCCAAAGCTGCCACAAAATGACATGAAGGGTGTCCTAGGACACTCCATCCATTATAACTTACACTGCATGGCCTGGCTCCCGTTTCGTGTTTCACATACAACATAAATATTCTTCGGTATGAAATCCGTGATGTTATCTACTTCTCTCCTTAATAAATTTGCGAGTATACAATCCAGTGCTTATTACACTGACATGTGTAGTACGATAACATGACTTAACATTATGTTGAATTAACACTCATTTGGTAAACGAACGATATGGCTAATATTTAACAGTTAGCAAGTTGTGAGGACGACTTGTAACACAACTCATTTGACTTCCCTCTGTTGAGGAACAATAATGTGCTGAAAATTTCACAGCAAGTTGGGCGGAAAGATGTAACATAAGGAACATATCAAGAATATGACATTGTAGTATTAAAGTTGCTGTAACGTGAACTTCAAGTTTGGCAAAACTAAACAAAAAGAGATGCAACGTGTTGAATAGGACAACATTTTAATTTTTCTAAAAAATTCAACGTATGAAAATTCGTGTTTTGTGGGTGCTGTGCGGATAGCATTTTTCTTATTAGTGCAGACTGCTCGCGATGACAAGATCGCAAACGATACAGTCATTCATTCCTGACGTTATACAATATTATCAATAGACACAAAAGTGTTTTCCACTATGACAATACATCTTTATAAATGCTGTCTGATTCCTCTACAAGTTGAAGATAACCTTGCCCCCTCTGTATTTCAATCCCGAAAACTTCGCCATTTCAAAGAGCTTATTTCAGTCAACACACTGTCAAAAGGGTTTTTCTAAATCAACAGTCGGGTCTGGTGATCTGTTAGGAAAGCGTGTGCCTGGAAACAGAGGTCCTGGGATCGAATCCCGCTCCAAACACGAACATTTTTCCGTATGCCTCTAACTTCACCTGCGCATCTCAGTGATGCGGAGATTCGCCAGAATTGACACGAGGTTCATATTTGACGTTAATCTGTAGGCCCTCTCTCCCCGATAGGGTTACTGGAGTGCGTTACGGACAAGCAACTCACTAAACTGGAATTAGTTGAAAGGCTAACACTAGGAAGTTGCGCCACACAAAATTATTAATGTTGTCTGATTCCATAAATGCTATAAATATAGCTTTGTCTTTCTTCAACCTATCTTCTAAGACAAGTCCTATGCCCCCTGTAAGCCGGCCGCGGTGGTCTCGCGGTTCTAGGCGCTCAGTCCGGAACTGCGCGACTGCTACGGTCGCAGGTTCCAATCCTGCCTCGGGCATGGATGTGTGTGGTGTCTTTAGGTTAGTTAGGTTTAAGTAGTTCTAAGTTCTAGGGGACTGATGACCATAGATGTTAAGTCCCATAGTGCTCAGAGCCATTTGAACCATTTGCCCCCTGTAAACCTGCCTTTCTCCTGTAGACAAACTGATCGTCCAGAAATCGATTTCTACCCTAACAGCCGGCCGCTGTGACTGAGCAGTTCTAGGCGCTCAGTATGGAACCGCGCTGCTGCTACGGTCGCAGGTTCGAATCCTGCGTCGGGCATGGATGTGTGTGCTGTCCTTAGGTTAGTTAGGTTTAAGTAGTTCTAAGTTTAGGGGACTAATGACCTCAGATGTTAAGTCCCAAAGTACTTAGAGCCATTTGAACCATCTACCCTACCAGTTTTCCAGATATAGTTGAAAAGGTAGTGAGACAGGATTGTAACCATGTCATATGGGAGGAACGCTACCTATGAACCGTCAGAGCTATTGCCAGAGATGCTTCGAACCCGAAGCACATGGCAAACACTACCACCGAGTCCTGTGATCGGCTGGTCCTTGTTACATAGTTTTCAAAAACTTAATGGTCCAGACCGTACTCCCCGAGACCTACCACTAGCAATTCCACCCTGAGCAGTACCTCGGATGAAACTCGAGCGGATCCACACTGGATCCACCAGCATTTCCTGGGCGAAATGCTGGTGTATCCAACTCAAACAATATGCCATAACTAAAGTGGTGGGTCCAACTCTAGACGCAACCTCGGTCTGTATGGCAACATAGTCATCTTCTTGGGGCAATTACACGTACATCCTGCTTCCCTGGTACCAGAGGCTGCCCTGCGTCCGTCTCATTCCTGTTTCGTTTCCTTTAACAGAGGCCAGGTGTCCCAGTACGTTTGCAATGAACAGAAAGAACTGCGCACAATAACGTGCCTGGAACATCTGATCTGATACCTGTCGACTAGGAAAACACTCTTAGAGTGCTTTGTGACTTTGGATGAAATATGGTCTAACAATATCCGCCTGTCTACAAAGAGGATGAGAGGTTGGAGACATCTGTCGTTGCCCTTGCCAAACTAGACCCAACAGTCCGCTGTGATTGGGTAAGTCTTATTAAGCCTTTTTCCTTTGAGAGTGTATGTCTCTCGAGACCACAGTCTATGCTCAAAGTAATTGTGGCACTTGGCAGAACTTGTGAATGGCCATTTAAAAACAACTAATCAGGCTACTTGTCACAATGTGTGACTTCGCTGAATAATGACGCATGGCCTCCAACTCAGTGTTCTCAACGATGGAAGATGTTGAATCTCCGTCCTTACAATCCAGACTTATTGCTTGGAAATAATCAAATACACTGCCTGGTCAAAAGTTTCCGGACACCCTGTGTGGTGCGGAATTGACCACTAGATGTCACGAGAGACGCACCCACCAATATAAAAGGAGGCTGGGATCATTGCGTTCTCAGTAGTGAAACAGTACCAGCAAAGTGGGTCGATCAGGAGAGTTCAATGACTTCTAACGAGGACTAGCTGTTGGATGTCACCTGAGTAACAAATCCATCAGGGACATTTCAACGCTTCTAAAGCTACCCACGCCGACTGTTGGTGATGTGACTGCGAAGTCAAATTGCGAAGGAAGAACTAAAGGAGAGTAGTTGTAAAAACCAGCAAGTAAATCGCTCGTATGTTCCAAACTACTACCAGTATTCTGTGTAGCATAATCATTAGGATGGTCGAGCAGTTTCCCATAAAACCACACATTTTTGTAGTCAATCCTAAGCGATACTTGAGGTGGTGTAAACAGCGATGTGCTTTGGGTGATAAAACATATTGTATACTGTAACAATCCGATAGAAGGGAAACATTTCCTGTATAGCGTCAACAGTCAGGTACGGAGCAGGTTGAGTTACGGTTACAACACATCAGTCAGATTCGTTTCATAACCCTCGCAGAAGACCAGTGTGCGATTTGCAGGGAGGAGGATGGGGGGATTTAATTTAAATTTGTGGAGCCAAACACTGAAAGTTTTTAATAATACTATTAAATGTTTCAGTTTTCTATCATCAGAATAAGTACAACTTTTCACAAATGTGCCTCTACTTTTTGAATTCCCCCCGTATGTAGATGATTTTGTAAATAAGCTTTACCTATAATGTACTTTTAAATATATAACAAGGGATGGATTTTCTGATAGTGCATACGCGTCAATAGTGAGTTTCGGCATTAACATCTATTTATAAATAGCTGTTTAACCATGCGTAACGCCACGGTCCAAGCTAGTAACATATATAATTCTACTAACCCCCTAAGACATCCCCCCCCCCCCCCCCCCCCACTGGTAAAAGCACAAATCGCACCCTTCAGAAGACTGAACACTGAAAGATACCAGGCGAGCTGAACATACCTTCCGGCATGGGTTGGAACTTTCGACAGGCAGATAGCGTACCATTGACTCAGATACGTTCATGAGAACTGTCGCGCAACGGAATAACGTGATTAAAAAGGTGGCCCTGACAGAGGAGTCCTGGGTGTTGGGTCTTTCAAAAAGCTCTAAAAACCTCAATAAAGGGGGATTCATCTGTCTACTGAAATAAAAGATGGGTCCAATTTGACCTCGATTTTTTATAAAACTCTGTGCGAAACATATAACACGAATTTTCTGATAAAATTGTACCGAGAGGAATAGCACGCACAGCAAATAAAATAAATCTTTGTGCATAACGGTCAGTCTAAACTAATAATTGACTCACTTGAGAGGGAACGCGAGACCAAAGGAAGAAAGAAATAGTCATCATCTCACAAATCATTGATAAAAAGAAACGATCGCGATGTCTGCACAATTATTGCTCCAATATTGTCACAGGGTACTCAACTACCGTAATTAACAGTGTTTTTAAGTAGCCTTGGAACACCCAATCAAAAATATCGCGACTTCGGAACCTAACATAGTCAAAACCATTCACCTACAGAACGACTGATAAATCTCGTTCCTGCTCATCTGCGTAGTAAATTCTCACCATGATTTAAGCTGTAGGTTACAGTACTGTGGACGGCTGCTGACAGATAGATCGCTGGATACTGTGTCCTTCCCCAGAAGTAACCCGTCTCCATCCAGAGCCAAGGAAGGAGCTGGAGAGTCAGTGTGCTCTCGCAGAGGTGTAAAACCTCTGTGTTCTCGTAGAGCTGTTGACCCACAGTCTCTCTGCTCTCCCCATACTTCATATAAACTATCTTTTGCCAGTGGCAAGGCTCGCCAAATTGTTGCAAACACAAATGCTAAATTCGCCTCCTAGGAAAAGTTTTATCAGACAGCCAGTAGCTTCTGTTTCCATCACCACAGTTCCTAAAAGTTAAGCACAAAAATTCCCACTCTTTACATATGTTTTTATTTCAGCCAATCCGCGGTTCGCTCACATCTGTAATTCTCAGGAAGTGCCCTGCTATCTCCCACGCTATGACAATTATTTACAGGTAGCCAATGGAGCTATTTCCCACGTTTTTTACGACACCAGAGGTCGTTCACCCTGGGTGGAGAAGGTATTTGGCAGACGGCACTTGGCCTCCACAAAGGGAGAAAAGAAATTTTGGACTGTTTCGCTTTGCATACTTTATACCGCGAGTGGCGTCCCACTCTCCTGCCGGCCACAGCAAACAAAGTTATATAGTGAAATGATAATTAAATCGATACCCTAGCTGAAAACAGGGGTTGATATACATCACTGGGGACATGTTGGAAATGTGTGTCCCGACCGGGACTCAAACCCGGGATCTCCTGCATACATGGCAGACGATCTATCCATATGAGCCGCCGAGGATAGTACGCCTGCAGGGACTTATCCCTTGCACGCTCCCCATGAGACCCACATTCCCAACATGTCCGCACCACTGCACTCGTACCTTCATATATAATTAAAATATGGCTACTCGGCCATTGAACTTCTTCTGTGCGAACACACACGCTAAGCCCCAACTCGTACGGGACTTGGTAGATTAATCTGCCACGGGTATTGAGTGTGAGGGGCAAACATCTATTAGGCGCACTACGAATGTAGTGGTGCGGACATGTTGGGAATGTGGGTCTCACGGGCAGCGTGCAAGGGATAAGTCCCTGCAGACGCACTATCCGCAGTGCCCTCGGTGGCTCAGATGGATAGAGTGTCTGGCGTGCAATCAGGAGATCCCAGGTTCGAGTCGCGGTCGGGGCACACATTTTCAACATGTCCCCGATGATGTATATCAACGCCTGTTTGCAGCTAGGCTGTCGATTTAATTATCATTTCATTCTAGAGAAGCTGCACGGTCATCAATGGTATAAGTTCTTTCGGGAACAGATACTACCTTCATATATAGTTAAAATTCTATAGGGTTGTGGTCGACAGAATAACTTCAGTTTTTAAAAATGGATAGCTTTCCGCACAGGGGCAAGTTTTCGTCACCGCTCGTTGTACTGGCGTTTTAAGATGGATTCGATTCGATTCTCATGTTGTGCTGACCATCGTGTTCAGAGAAATAATTTACAAATCCTGGCAGTCGAGCACCTGGCCTAAACAAAACAGACGGCGGCCTACCTACCCTGCACACAGTCCATCGACCGCCGACGGCACCTCTCTTAGAAATGTAATCGACCCCCGTGGGGACTACCCTGGACTCATCGAACCTCGCTTGGCGCTTCGTCAGCCCATTACGCGACACTGACATGCAGCTACAGAAAAATTCGACATGCAAGAGCTACTCAGTGTAGACAGAATATTAAAACAGGAAATGGGGGCTTAATCGGTCCACCACCGAGGCTGCTCATAATCAGCATTTATACAGGATGTAACGTGTATAAGTGGAGATATTTTTATTGGCGACTGAGAACAGCGTACTGAATCGCATAACATCAGTATTTACTTCATTTGAAGCATAAAAATTATATCTTTTACGAGTAGTATGTTTTTAGATTGCTGAGTACCTCCAAGTACATGTGGCAAGGGCAAACTACACTCCTGGAAATTGAAAAAAGAACACATTGACACCGGTGTGTCAGACCCACCATACTTGCTCCGGACACTGCGAGAGGGCTGTACAAGCAATGCTCACACGCACGGCTCAGCGGACACACCAGGAACCGCGGTGTTGGCCGTCGAAAGGCGCTAGCTGCGCAGCATTTGTGCACCGCCGCCATCAGTGTCAGCCAGTTTGCCGTGGCATACGGAGCTCCATCGCAGTCTTTAACACTGGTAGCATGCCGCGACAGCGTGGACGTGAACCGTATGTGCAGTTGACGGACTTTGAGCGAGGGCGTATAGTGGGCATGCGGGAGGCCGGGTGGACGTACCGCCGAATTGCTCAACACGTGGGTCGTGAGGTCTCCACAGTACATCGATGTTGTCGCCAGTGGTCGGCGGAAGGTGCACGTGCCCGTCGACCTGGGACCGGACCGCAGCGACGCACGGATGCACGCCAAGACCGTAGGATCCTACGCAGTGCCGTAGGGGACCGCACCGCCACTTCCCAGCAAATTAGGGACACTGTTGCTCCTGGGGTATCGGCGAGGACCATTCGCAACCGTCTCCATGAAGCTGGGCTACGGTCCCGCACACCGTTAGGCCGTCTTCCGCTCACGCCCCAACATCGTGCAGCCCGCCTCCAGTGGTGTCGCGACAGGCGTGAATGGAGGGACGAATGGAGACGTGTCGTCTTCAGCGATGAGAGTCGCTTCTGCCTTGGTGCCAATGATGGTCGTATGCGTGTTTGGCGCCGTGCAGGTGAGCGCCACAATCAGGACTGCATACGACCGAGGCACACAGGGCCAACACCCGGCATCATGGTGTGGGGAGCGATCTCCTACACTGGCCGTACACCACTGGTGATCGTCGAGGGGACACTGAATAGTGCACGGTACATCCAAACCGTCATCGAACCCATCGTTCTACCATTCCTAGACCGGCAAGGGAACTTGCTGTTCCAACAGGACAATGCACGTCCGCATGTATCCCGTGCCACCCAACGTGCTCTAGAAGGTGTAAGTCAACTACCCTGGCCAGCAAGATCTCCAGATCTGTCCCCCATTGAGCATGTTTGGGACTGGATGAAGCGTCGTCTCACGCGGTCTGCACGTCCAGCACGAACGCTGGTCCAACTGAGGCGCCAGGTGGAAATGGCATGGCAAGCCGTTCCACAGGACTACATCCAGCATCTCTACGATCGTCTCCATGGGAAAATAGCAGCCTGCATTGCTGCGAAAGGTGGATATACACTGTACTAATGCCGACATTGTGCATGCTCTGTTGCCTGTGTCTATGTGCCTGTGGTTCTGTCAGTGTGATCATGTGATGTATCTGACCCCAGGAATGTGTCAATAAAGTTTCCCCTTCCTGGGACAATGAATTCACGGTGTTCTTATTTCAATTTCCAGGAGTGTAGTTTAACTTGCAAAAGTCCTTAATCTATTCGCTTCAGCTTCGTTACGTTCGGAAAGCGTTTCGTGATCCCATCTTTTACTTAATTTTGCTTACTGAATGTGAGCTGATGGTAAGTGCTTTGCCCCTTTCGGAGTACCACCACATGTGAACTTTTTACGAAGTACATGAGCCCGTTTTTGCTAACCTGATTACGCATTCACTCACAGACCACGTAAGGAATATCGTTTTGAATTTATTATTCTTTTAAGTGGATAGCCATTGTGACCCGTGTTAAAATCTTTGTTCGTTAAATCACCACGTTTTCTGAGTCTCACAGCTACCAGTTAAAGCCGCTATGCACGTTGCAGGGCGTGAAATTATCCACCCTATGAGTACCTGTATACGAGAAGAATGTTGCTTCGTTCGCTACTTTTTTCACTTCAACAGGATTTTTGCGCTCCAGACCCCGGCATCCAGCGTCAGCGCCTTCTCTGCTTTCAGCTCGTGAAGAAGCGTGGGCTGCCACTCCTCCACAGACATTCAGAAACCTCACTGAAAGTGTCTCCAGCAGAGTACAAGTCGTTCTAAGGGTGAAGTGTGGACAAAACCACCAGTATTGTCCACTAATAGGTGTCCAGGTACTTTTGATCAGATAGAATATTTGGTCCAACAGAGAGAAAGTGCCTCCATCTTCGTCCTTCGTCTTTCGTCACGGAACGTACGAGTATAAGAAACTAGTACCATGATGAGACAATTTCATGAACAACGCCGACAATCTGCCGGTATGCTTCCTCGAAGCCTCAATGCTACTTTTATCGATTACTGTAGTGTTAGTTTCTCAATAAAGTATCTGTAACATCTCAAACGACCTTTCAAAAAGAAAGCAAAAATAAAGAAAAAATTTATTTCTCAACTCGTTCTCCATTCACCATTCCTTTTTTTTTCATCAGAAAAGTTAATCTGTTTACAACTGTGTTACAGTTAGCGTAGTTCTATGATGTTAAAAAATAGGGACCTAGGATGCGTGAGGAACTGCTTAGAAAAGTGGGCTATGCACTTATGCCTGCGTAACAGCCCATGCGCGAGCGGGAGCCCTGTGCTGGCGCCAGAACACTTGTTTGCGCGCTAATTGTGGTCGCTTGTGCTTCAACTCACTGTGCAAACAGTCCATTAAGGTGACGTAATGTGAGATATAATCATTGCTTAACCTTGTGCCAAACAGTCAGTTATGATGATACCCTGCGAGTCCCAAAACACATACTCATTACTTTTTCCATCGGTAATGCTTGCAATACCTAAAAAGTTTCAAAATTTCTTACAAAAAAGTCTAGTGACCTAGACTGCAAATAATATAGAACATTAAAATTTGATACATATTGTTCATACAACCATTTTCAGATATTAAAGAGCAAGCAAAGGGAAAAATGTTTTATATTAAATTAAACGAAATAGCCTTCAAACATATATACACCAGTGGAAAAAAGACTAATACGTTCCTCTGTAAAAGACTGACAGAAAAGTGGTCAACCAGCTGTCTCATTCCGTCTTCATCACCAAAAATTTTGACTTTCGAACACATTCGCGCTTTTTCAACCCAGAACATTCCAAATCCTTTTACCCTGTTTCTCTTTGTAACTAAGCCTTCATACTCAGCATCCCGCTCTCACTGCCACTGTTTGTATATGTCTCTCTTCCACTGTGTCCTTTTTCTCCCGTTGAGTTAACAGTAATTTTACACTACTATCTCAACAACACAGTAGAAATACACGTTGACAAGAAAGTAAAATCCTTTCTATACTACAACACTACACTGCTATGTACTCTAAATCACTTTCTGTATCAGTAACCCGACGTTGGAGCAAACTTCCTCAAAATATCAGAGAAATTAAAGTCCTTTCAAACTTCAGAAGGCAGCTAATGCCCCACCTTCTATCACAATGGCTCTCTATTCTGCCCCTCACTCTCATCGACCTTGCCCACCCCTCCCCCACCACTTTTCCCTCCTCGTGTATACAGAGTTCTCTTCTTTCCTAGCACCCATTGTCACTTTCATTTCAATCGTCTTCTCTCTCATTATCCTGTCCACTTCTTTTAATACCAAACAAATCTTCAAAATTGTTAAACTAATCAATATCATTCTTGATGCCTCCATTATTTTATTATCATTATTATTATTAGTGTAGTTATTATTATTATTATTGCAAATCATTAATTTTTATTCGTGATGCAAATTATTATCATTGACTTTTTACGTAATAAGTACTCATATAATTAGTAATTCTTCCATTATTTTATTATTATTATTATTATTATTATTACTGCCAATTTGTTACTTTTATTAATAAGGCAAATTATTAATATTGTTACTGTCATGTAATATCTTGTGTATGTATCGTTCCTGGTCAGATGTAAGAGAGGGAATGTCCAGACTAAATAAGCAATAAATAAATATATCCTACTCTCACTGTCTGTTGTTCCGGATGAAATAACACTCGCCACTACAGTGGTGAGTTCTTAGTTTTACTCCTGAAGAGGCTGAGATGATATTACAACATAATAAAATATTAGATCACTTTATTACAATTTCAACAAGATGAAATGCTTGTCTTTGTTATAATCCTTGAACACAGGAATGTTGTGAGTATTTATCACTGTCACTGAACATTAACTTCACTCGATACGGACAGCATACTAGTCTCTCCTCACAGAGTACAACTGACTATAGGACTTTTATGCAGAGATATGTCTAACACAACTGTCGCACTGCTGGCTGGGTAGAGAGACAATGCGGTCTTCTTCGGCGATGATTGCAGACTGTGCAAAGCAGCTCTGCGCTCAGGCTTAAGCAGGCAAGCTGGCGCGTTGGCGTATGGAGACTCTTCTGGACGTGTCTAAGCCATCGTCTCTCATACATCGCTGCTTCTGGCAGCGACTGTGTTACCTTGTGGTTCCGCGCGAAGTATGAACCTTGCCTCAGTCCGCTTAAACTTCCTCTTTTTCTCCAGGCCTATGCACGGTCTCCACTCACCGGTATTTTTCATTTCCGTTGCCTCCTCTCTCTTTTGCACCCACTGCTTCTACCTCCATTCAACTCCTTTCTCTTTTACTGCCACTGTCTCTCACTGACCATCAATATTTCCCCTCTCTCTGGCTCCCACTGCTGCTGTCTTCATCCATCTCTCTTTCCTTCCACTGACACTTTATCTCTCCCTCCACCACTGTCTCCTCTCTCTTTCTCTTCCACTGGCACTGTTCCGTCTGTCTCTTCCACTGTTGCTGTCTCTCTGCTACACTCTGTCTGCACAAAAAAAAAGAAACGCAAATATTTTCGCATGCCAAAATGTTTGGTCAGAAAAAAGGAATGAGGACTGGGGAGCTGGTTCCCCACTTTTATGTCAGTCTTTTAAAGAGGAACATATTCGCCTTTTTATACTTCGAGAGGAGCATTTTTCCGCTGGTTCCTTTTTCACCCTGCCCAGCAGGGTGTACCGCTTGTATAAAACGAATTCTATAGGCCAGTAAATGTTTCACAGTTTGTTTATGTACTCAGACACATTTATATACTTTGAACATATAAAGAACAAATTAGTACACACGATTTAAGGTTAACAAAAAATCCTTTGTTTTCATTTTTTCTGGATACTTTGCTCGTAGATGTCAACTCATCTCAAACATCCGGCTTATCATTTGTATGTTAAAAGACTAAAAATGTTATTAGAAATACTTCTTGGCATTGACAGCCTTTCCAGGTTTGCACAAGTTCGTATCTTATTTTTTAAATTCTGTTCAGGCATGTTAAGAAACTTAGCCGTTTTTTGTCACTACCATACCACCTGGAGCATATATGTATAGGCGTGAAGTGCCCATTATATAAAGACAGCGCGTCATTAAGTTTTATTGGCGAAAAGATGCTGACTAAAACCAGAATTTGGTGGACACAAAACCCTTTCGACCACTCTAGAACACTTCTCATGTGTTCACTACGTCAATCAAAACTACATTAACACCCCAGGACGGAATTACGCGCACACTTTATGTGCATAAGTACTGTATCTTTGATCCTCTGGATCTCAGTAAGGGATAATGACATCGGAAAAGTTTCAAGGTTCTCGACAATATCGTCTTAAGAACATGATATGGTAAAAATTTCGACGCTTTGTCACGACAGAAATTAGAGGAGTGGCCATCCCCGCAACTGGTACTTTAGGTACCCAAAACTCATGGTTTTTTAGATGTACATTGATAACGGATGCAGATATTCGAAAACAGGAAAATTGTGTTACTGGATGAATGGCTAAAGAATGTATACTTAGAATCTGAGCCATTTGCTGTGGTTAGTTATTTAGATAATTGCAGCCCACGTGTAAGAACTGCTAAAAACCGGTTTTTCCAGACGTCTGCATACGTACTATAAGTTAGAAGCTCTGGATCTCGATAACGGATGATATTGAAAAAGCTGTCGAAGTTGCGCAAGAATATCGCGTTAAGAACAAGTGCCAAAAATTACGACGATTTGCCATGAAAAGAAATTATAGAAGTAGCCATACCCACAATTGGTACTTCTTGTACCCAAAAATTATGGTTTTTCGGGGTTTTCTCAGGGACCACCCTTGAACAAACGGTACTTCTACAAACCGTCTATGATCCGTCCTAGACCACACCTAATGCAAAACAACCAGCCGATTTGTCTAGTTTGCCTGGGCTGTAGTGTGTAATGTTTGAAATTTTACCCTGTGCTGTGGGACAGCTACAGTATGCCTGCTCTTCCGATAGTATACAAGGGGCCAAGGCTGTCCTAAACACTTGATTCCTTATCTCTGTGATCAACAAACCCATGATTTGACCCCCTGAAAAATCGCATTTTCGCGCGCGGCTATCTGGAACGTATAGATACCCTGTAGTATCGTACACCGACAACATCTAAAAATTTTTAAGATTTCTTACTAACTTCTTTAAATAGTAGTTTAGACCGAAAGTCATGTACCGTATTAAAATTTAATGACAAGTTTTGCATATTAACTATTTTCAGATCCAAAAGAACAAGCAAAAAGAAAAATGTCTTAGATTAAATTAAACGAAATAGTCTTCAAGCACATACATATTTCAAAGTCCAGTAACGCACAAAAGTAATGACACACCACACACGGTAAAATGTTAAGTCAGCGTATAGAAAATGAACGGATCGCATCGTCTGTGTAATTTTGTACTACGAAAAAGAAGAAACTCATTGTACATAGGGAAGTACAGTGCAGGATATTGGACTTGGTGTGGAAGTACCGCACAATGCGCCCAAAGTAAGGCGGCAGGATTTATTGGAAGAATTAGAGATTTACAGTTGTCGGAAAAAAACAACTAAAGAGGCAACAAGAATTCAATCAAGTTATTTAGTTAATATTCTTTTGCTGCCGCTGGAGATATGTTGTTACATTTCTGGCCCGTTGAGGCGATCTGCACTTCCGCCTTCTTCGACCCGTGTGCGCCTTCGGATGCGCATCGTCTTCACTGCCTTCACGTGCTAGGAGGTTGTCCTCCATCCGCATCGGCGGTCTTTATACGTTAGTCGCTGATTTCATGGCTTTTCTTATTATCTTTTATTATGTATCTACATGCTGAAAAATTTTATTGTACTTTTGGGCTTTAGCTATATCGAAATGTACACTACTGTCCATTAAAATTGCTACACCAAGAAGAAATGCAGATGATAAACGGGTATTCATTGGACAAATATATTATACTAGAACTGACATGTGATTACATTTTCACGCAATTTGGGTGCATACATCCTGAGAAATCAGTACTCAGAACAACCACCTCTGGCCGTAACAACGGCTTTGATACGCCTGGGCATTGAGTCACACAGAGCTTGGATGGCGTGTACAGGTACAGCTGTCCATGCAGCTTCAACACGATACCACAGTTCATCAAGAGTAGTGACTGGCGTATTGTGACGAGCCAGTTGCTCGGCCACCATTGACCAGACGTTTTCAATTGGTGAGAGATCGGGAGAATGAGCTGGCCAGGGCAGCAGTCGAACATTTTCTGTATCCAGAAAGGCCCGTACAGGACCTGCAACATGCGGTCGTGCATTATCCTACTGAAATATAGGGTTTCGCAGGGATCGAATGAAGGTTAGAGCCACGGGTCGTAACACATCTGAAATGTAACGTCCACTGTTTAAAGTGCCGTCAAAGCGAACAAGAGGTGACCGAGACGTGTAACCAATGGCACCCCATACCATCACGCCGGGTGATACGCCAGTATGGCAATGACGAATACACGCTTCCAATGTGCGTTCACCGCGATGTCGCCAAACACGGATGCGACCATCATGATGCTGTCAACAGAACCTGGATTCATCCGAAAAAATGACGTTTTGCCATTCGGGCACCCAGGTTCGTCGTTGAGTACACCATCGCAGGCGCTCCTGTCCGTGATGCAGCGTCAAGGGTAACTGCAGCCATGGTCTCCGAGCTGATAGTCCATGGTGCTGCAAACGTCGTCGAACTGTTCGTGCAGATGGTTGTTGTCTTGCAAACGTCCCCATCTATTGACTCAGGGATCGAGACGTGGCTGCACGATCCGTTACAGCCATGGGGATAAGATGCCTGTCATCTCGACTGCTAGTGATACGAGGCCGTTGGGGTCCAGCACGGCGTTCCGTATTACCCTCCTGAACTCACCGATTCCATATTCTGTTAACAGTCATTGGATCTCGACAAACTCGAGCAGCAATGTCGCGATACGATAAACCGCAATCGCGATAGGCTACAATCCGACCTCTATCAAAGTCGGAAACGTGATGGTACGCATTTCTCCGCCTTACACGAGGCATCACAACAAAGTCTCACCAGGCAACGCCGGTCAACTGCTGTTTCTGTGTGAGAAATCGGTTGGAAACTTTCCTCATGTCAGCACGTTGTAGGTGTCTCCACCAGCGCCAACCTTGTGTCAATGCTCTGAAAATCTAATCATTTGCATATCACAGCATCTTCTCCCTGTCGGTTAAATTTCGCGTCTGTAGCACGTCATCTTCATGGTGTAGCAATTTTAATGGCCAGTAGTGTATCGTTTTCAGGTCGCAACTTCCCTCTTGTAAATGGTAATGACTGGGACGTTACGTTTTTGTTGTAAGATGTCAGATTCACCTTTTTTAATTCGTTGTTTTATATTATATTATATTATATTATTATAATTACATTTCTGTTATGCAGTCTATTTTGTAAATGTATGTTATTGGGCGCTTCCAGGCGATTTTTCCGACAAGTTAAGTTAGGCAGAGCTGCATAGCATTGGGAGACTGTAGGTGACGATATTTTCAGATAGTTTGCCAGTGACGGGTAAAAGCGTGATTAGTCTGTTGGAGTAGGCGTTGTGCTTCAGTTTAAGTGGTTTAAGAATGATTGTAACTTTTGCCTCTTTCTATTGTTTGGTATGCTCGGTAGTTCTAATGGTTTTCAGCGGCGGATGTGGTGGTATTAGTCTAAGGTGGTGTCGTATAATACCATCTGGTCGCACTACTGTACTGCTGCCGCTCATTAATGATTAGTTTACGTCGTGGCCACTGCTCTGTCTGCTCATTGTCGTTTACCGAGACATGAGCAGGGTGTGGTAGTTTCTCTACTCTACAGTTACGAAGTGTTTGGTGACCTCGCTGAACGTATCTTGTTCGGTGGATTTGCACTTTCTGCAGTACTCTGCGGAAGGCCTCAGTATTGTATTCGTCTTTTACTAGGATTCGTCGTTTGCAATGAGTGGTTGGTCTTCTCTTTCGTTTCGTCCTGCGATCTTCTTGAAATTTCTCCAAAACTGAGATGAGCTTCTTGGATCTATGGCTCGGATTTTTTTTTCGAGTCTCCTGGCTATAAACCCTAGTTGTTGTGTTTTTTCTAGCGAGTTAGGCCGTTTGCAATCTGCCTTTATTGTGGGGTCGTGATTACTTCTGCACTGTGAGAGAGCTCAGCTTTTTTTATTTGATCGTGCTCAGAATGTATTAGGCTCCCTTTGCTACCCGTCTTGTGGTTGCTGGTCTATTACGCCCTTTATTGTTTTGATTACGAAATTGTTCAAGGTTCCTAAGTCCTGGGCGGTTTTAATAAGGCGGTCGCTCGGGAGCTTCCTTTCCATGTGTTCGACGTATGTTTCTGTATTTGGATTTTTCGTGTCCTTGTATGTTTGGCTTGTGAGTGGTACTTATGAGTTCTTTAAGGCTATTGTTTTCATAAACACTTTAAAGTGATGAATTCCCGTGCCATCACCGGTCCGTATGTCGCTGCATTCTTTAGGTAGTCTCGTAGTGCATATAACGGGCTCTGGGGTCGACGAGCTTTGTGGTTTGTGAGGGTGGGATTGTCATTCAGTCTTCTGAAATGTACCTTTCCCACTCGTTCTTATCTCTTCAAAAGTTGTCGACCTTGCGTTAAAATGACCTAGCATTATATTGCCGCCTAGGTCGAGTTCATATTTTATGAAGTCTATGGGAAACACTTGTGTTCGTGCAGTGGAGTGTGCGCTGATATGAACCTTCCTGGCAGATTAAAACTGTGTGCCGGACCGACACTCGAACTCGAAACCTTTGCCTTTCGCGGGCAAATGCTCTGACAACTGAGCTACCCAAGCACGACTAACAATCCGTCCTCACAGTTTTACTTCCGCCAGTACCAGGCCTCCTACATGCCACACAGAGGTTCTCTCGCGAAACATGCAGGACTAATAGGAAGTTTCATATGAGCACACAGTCTGCTGCAGAGTGTAAATTTCATTCTGGTAAAATCCCCAGGCTGTGGCTAAGCCATGTCTCCGCATTATCCTTTTTTCCAGAAGTGCTAGTCCCGCAAGTTTCGCAGGAGAACTTCTGTGAAGTTTGGAAGGTAGTAGACGAGGTAATGGCGGAAGTAAAATAAAACTGTGAGTCGTGCTTGGATAGCTGAGTGAAGCCAGCGCGGCAGCCTAGCGTGTTCGATTAGAGCTGCCGGCACGGAAGCTCAGCGTGTTTGGCCAGAGGTTTAGCAGCCCACTGTAATAAAAAAAAAACTGAGTGATGGGTCAACGATGAACTTCAACGGATGTCATGGGACGTCCGGCTCGAACACATGCGACAAACAATAACGAACAAAATGAGATCAACGAAAAAAAAGTTGGTAAAGGACTTGCCGCCGAAAGGCAAAGGTCCCGACTTCGAGTCTCGGTCCGGCATACAGTTTTAATCTACCAGGAAGTTTCATATTTGTAGGTATTTACCACTATTTTATTGTTATCGAATGTATGTCCCCAAATTCTTGCAGCATGTCACCCTGACTGCACTCAAGTGTTTGCTAAACATAAGCGCAACGCCCTCAGGAGGCCTTGGTCTATTAATGATCTCTCTGTTTTTCAATAATTCCCGTGATAGGTGTAATGAAGTAGGTTGATGAGGGCTTCTTCAGCTCTGGATTCGGTCATTCCGATGATGCATGCGTGGAACTGGGGTAATAAGCCGAACAAATCAAAATTACGTTTTTACTCTGTAACCAGCTACTGGAGACCACTGGTGTCTTAGACTAAAATGCTCAGAATGCTCAGAAAAGGTGGGAATTTAAGGAGATGGGACCTGGATAAACTGACTAAACCAGAGGTTGTACAGAGTTTCTATTCGCCGAATAGAAAGCTAATTTACATTCAGAGGCAGAAATATTAAGATTGAAGAATGAGTAAGTAAAAAGTCCTAGTTGTAGCAAGTGTGAAGATTAGTCAAGAGTGACAGTGATCAGTTGACTATGAAGTATTAATAATAGTAATTCATAGTAATTTCTCAGTTAAAATATTGTAACGAGACTAGTAACAATAGTTTTACTAATAACGTGATAACAGTTTCCCATACCTAACTCGTAATACCTGTTAGATATGGGAAACTATTGATGCGTATATCTCCGGTGTGACTTTCGAGAAGATTCCTAAAAACGCATTATTACTACTTAGGCCCTCTATCGAATGCACTAGAAAGGAACGGAATCTACTATAAAAGTTCCACACACATAAATTGCCGGATGGCGTCATCATTGGAAACTCTTCCCTATATTATACGTCGTAAGGTACATATTGGCTTCTCGCTTTCACAGTAAATATTTGTTCACACTCCATAAGTCTGGAAGCGAATATTCTGGCAGCGAATGTTCTCGAAACAACCGAGCCATACGTATAAGGAAAGCAGAATTGGTTGAAAGCTACAATCGTCGCGATAACATGGAAGTGATAAAAAGTGAACACTGCGATTATTGGCTACAACCATAGACTTCAGTCAGTGATGTGTTTAGTGATATTGAGAAATACGCGGAGTGTGACCGTGTGTGTTTTAGTGCTAAGTGAACTAGTGTTACATTTTTCAGTGCGAATAAAGTGTTCATTCGAGAATAATTAGCATCTAATTTACCTACGTCGTAACAATATAATAAAATGAATCGTTATGTTACAAGAGAAATAAAAGTAGAAACATCTGAAGATCCGGTCACCCTTCAGCCGCAAAAACACCACCTGATGGACAGGCAGAGCCCAGCTTACGTCAAAAGTTCCACAACAAAGTACATCGACTGGTTCCTTTAATCCCACTGATATTGTCATTTATTCGGATATATTAGCGTCAGGAAATATTATTGATGATATAAAACACAAACTTCTCAAAGCTCCAAGGAAACCTGGAAAAGGTTATACCTTTCCTACTTCCGAGCACAACAGGAACGGGCGGGTTGAACGCAGACAAGTGCACGATAATCACTCTGGACAGTGTCCATTGCTGGTGTTCTCACAAGTTGAAAATGGACTTCTTTGCATTTTCAATTTCTGTGAATAATAAAATGGTTGCAGGAAAGAAGTCCATTGTCACCAAGAAACTCGTGACTGAACCACTGCCGCGCTTGGTAGCCGCTCGGTCTAGGGCGTCTTGCACGGCCCGTGCGGCTTCCCCCGTCTGAGGTTCGAGTCCTTCCTCGGGCATGGGTGTGTGTGTCGTCCTTAGCGTAAGTTAGTTTAAGTTAGATTAAGTAGCGTGTAAGCTTAGGGACCGACGACCTCAGCAGTTTGGTCCCATTAGATCTTAGCACAAATTTCCAATTTTGACTGAACAACTAACAACGTTTGCCAGACTTACTGGCAAAAATAGGGACCTCGAGACCCACTCTCAGTGTCAACAGATGCAAAATTATTTTTGGCGACACGAGACAACCACGAACTTGAGGTCATAAATCAATTGTCAAGACAGAGAATGGAAAGCATTAGGAAAAACAGAGACCGTCTTGTACCTATAATAAAAACAATCATACGTCATGGAAAGCAAAATATTCCTCTGTGGGGGCATAGAGATGATGTTAGTCTGTTAGAAAACGAAAATGATCGTAAAAGTAGAGCGAGTAACTAGGGGAACTTAGAGTTCTTCTAAGATTTAGAATTGACGCTGGAGACTTGCAATTAAAACATCACCTTAAGAACACTAAAGCGAAGGTCACTTACATAAGTAAAAACAGTGTAACGAACTTATTTCATGCTGTGAAACAGTGATGTTATCTAGGAAACTGGAAGAAATCAAAGATTCTCGTTATTACAGCACAATCTTCGATGAGACTACGAACATAGCGCACATCGCCCAACTGAGTTTAGCTGCAAGATATGTTGATGGTGACGGCAAATTACACAAAAGATTTTTGGGTTTCGTCGACATCCATAAAGACAATGGTTGTAGTGGAAACATTGACGATGAACGTCAAGAGAGTGTAGATGAATAGCGTAGCGTTACTGGTGAATTATTAGGTACTACGATTCTAAGGAGACTGGAAAGCTTTTGTCTGTCGCTGGAGAACTATGTGGGTATAGGTTGTGATGGTTGCTTAGTTAATATGTCAGAATTGAAAGGAGCTGTGCCTACAATAAAAAAGAAAGCTATCAATGCGCAACTAGCACTGTGTCGAAATCATCAGTCATCCTCGCTGTCTCTCGCAGTTGCAAAGTTACAAGTGTGAGAAAGTCACTTGCTACTATTGAAGTAGTAGTATCGTTCTTTACAGCATCTAGCAAGCGGTTCGCAACATTGGAGAGCCACCTAAAGCACTCGCTGCAGTCACATTGTCAAACGAGATGGGTTGACAGGATGCTGTTATTCAATTCGCAGTTGATCTCAGAACACTTTGCAAGGTTCTTAAAAAATACAGTTTTGGAGGGATAGAACAACGGCTGCTAAAGCCAATATTCTCCCCAGCAAAACCTTACAATACCCTAGTTTGGACGTCACTATGGCAAAAGCAAAATTAGACTCGACGCTGAAGGTGTACGACGGCATGAGAGCTAATGCTGATAGCCACTTTGCTCGTTTTGCTGAAGAGGAGAAGGCAGTTACGGAAGAGTAAGACGTGGAGATGGTTGTTCCTCGTCTTACAGGCAGACAAAGACACGGGGAAAACTGCGATCATAATAATGGTGCTATGACACATTGGAAAACAACTGTTTTTATTCCAATACTGGACCATGTTACGACTGACATGAGAGAACGTTTTGCTGAAGAAAATATTTATCGTTTAAAATTCAACATATTTTTGCCCTCATAATTACTGAAACATGACGGTGATGATCTGGCACAAAATTGAATCAGTGCTTAACTGAACTGTCGTTCTTTGAAGCAGAATCACTCTTCGTGATTAAAAAGAGGCTAATGGGAGAGACTCTTCAATATAAGCAAACGAGCATAAACGCCCTTAATGATCGTGATTCTGTTATGCAAGCGTTGTCTGTTTGTCCTAGATCTGACTATCCTGCTTAGCACACGCTATACAAAATGTTTGCTCGTCCACCTGCATCTATTGATACAGTAAAAAGAAGTTTTTAACACTGCGGAGTACAAAGACATGGCTGAGGTCGACAATGAAGGATGATCGGCTTAATGGTTTAGCTCTCCTGAGCACTCACCCTGACATTGATTGTCCTATTGTAAGACGTGTACATTTCTATTGTCTATTGTCAAACCACAATTTATGAAAGATGTTTATATTTTATTAATAGGATTAAGTAGGAATAATTAATATTTGTCATGTTGGAAATAATTGTGGTAGCAGGGAATGTCTGCACCAAAGTATTGTTGGCAGGAGAGACCGCAGATTGATTTAATTTTAAAAAGGGCGGGAGAGACCGCGTGTGGATAATTTTAAGAAAAGAGCGGGAAAGACCGCGCATTGATACATTTTGTAATGGTAGCAGGGATTGTCTGCACCAGAAAGCATTGTTGGCGGGAGAGACCGCACTTTAGCGTGCGTAGGAAGTCGGTATGAAGCGAGAAGTGAAGCGAGTCGGTAGCAGGTCTGAAGCGAGAGGTTGAGAGGAGCGGTGTGCCTGCCAGCCACCAACTATGATTTACAAGAGATTATAAAGGGATGTACAGAGACATCAGCTACGTATTCCAATCCCTGTCTTCCTTTAAAGTTATTGCCCTCTACAGCTCCCTCGAGTACCATGGAAGTCATCCCCTCATGTCTTAGCAGATGTCCTATCATCCTGTCCCTTCTCCTTATCAGTGTTTTCCACATATTCCTTTCCTCTCCGATTCTGCGTAGACCCTCCTCAATCCTTACCTTATCAGTCCACCTGATTTTCAACATTCGTCTATAGCACCACATCTCAAATGCTTCGATTCTCTTCTGTTCCGGTTTTCCCACAGTCCATGTTTCACTACCATACAATGCTGTACTCCAGACGTACATCCTCAGAAATTTCTTCCTCAAGTTAAGGCCGGTATTTGATATTAGTAGACTTCTCTTGGCCAGAAATGCCTTTTTTGCCATAGCGAGTCTGCTTTTGATGTCCTCCTTGCTCCGTCCGTCATTGGTTATTTTACAGCCTAGGTAGCAGAATTTCTTAACTTCATTGACTTCGTGACCATCAATCCTGATGTTAAGTTTCACGCTGTTCTCATTTCTACTACTTCTCATTACCTTCGTCTTTCTCCAATTTACTCTCAAACCATACTGTGTACTCATTAGACTGAAACTTCCTGGCAGATTAAAACTGTGTGCCCGACCGAGACTCGAACTCGGGACCTTTGCCTTTCGCGGGCAAGTGCTCTACCATCTGAGCTACCGAAGCACGACTCACGCCCGGTACTCACAGCTTTACTTCTGCCAGTATCTCGTCTCCTACCTTCCAAACTTTACAGAAGCTCTCCTGCGAACCTTGCAGAACTAGCACTCCTGAAAGAAAGGATATAGCGGAGACATGGCTTAGCCACAGCCTAGGGGATGTTTCCAGAATGAGATTTTCACTCTGCAGCGGAGTGTGCGCTGATATGAAACTTCCTGGCAGATTAAAACTGTGTGCCCGACCGAGACTCGAACTCGGGACCTTTGCCTTTCGCGGGCAAGTGCTCTACCATCTGAGCTACCGAAGCACGACTCACGCCCGGTACTCACAGCTTTACTTCTGCCAGTATCTCGTCTCCTACATTCCAAACTTTACAGAAGCTCTCCTGCGAACCTTGCAGAACTAGCACTCCTGAAAGAAAGGATATAGCGGAGACATGGCTTAGCCACAGCCTGGGGGATGTTTCCAGAATGAGTATTTCACTCTGCAGCGGAGTGTGCGCTGATATGAAACTTCCTGGCAGATTAAAACTATGTGCCCGACCGAGACTCGAACTCGGGACCTTTGCCTTTCGCGGGCAAGTGCTCTACCATCTGAGCTACCGAAGCACGACTCACGCCCGGTACTCACAGCTTTACTTCTGCCAGTATCTCGTCTCCTACATTCCAAACTTTACAGAAGCTCTCCTGCGAACCTTGCAGAACTAGCACTCCCGAAAGAAAGGATATAGCGGAGACATGGCTTAGCCACAGCCTGGGGGATGTTTCCAGAATGAGATTTTCACTCTGCAGCGGAGTGTGCGCTGATATGAAACTTCCTGACAGATTAAAACTGTGTGCCCGACCGAGACTCGAACTCGGGACCTTTGCCTTTCGCGGGCAAGTGCTCTACCATCTGTGCTACCGAAGCACGACTCACGCCCGGTACTCACAGCTGTACTTCTGCCAGTATCTCGTCTCCTACCTTCCAAACTTTACAGAAGCTCTCCTGCGAACCTTGCAAAACTAGCACTCCTGAAAGAAAGGATATAGCGGAGACATGGCTTAGCCACAACCTGGGGGATGTTTCCAGAATGAGATTTTCACTCTGCAGCGGAGCGTGCGCTGATATGAAACTTCCTGGCAGATTAAAACTGTGTGCCCGACCGAGACTCGAACTCGGGACCTTTGCCTTTCGCGGGCAAGTGCTCTACCATCTGTGCTACCGAAGCACGACTCACGCCCGGTACTCACAGCTTTACTTCTGCCAGTATCTCGTCTCTTACCTTCCAAACTTTACAGAAGCTCTCCTGCGAACCTTGCAGAACTAGCACTCCTGAAAGAAAGGATATAGCGGAGACATGGCTTAGCCACAGCCTAGGGGATGTTTCCAGAATGAGATTTTCACTCTGCAGCGGAGTGTGCGCTGATATGAAACTTCCTGGCAGATTAAAACTGTGTGCCCGACCTAGACTCGAACTCGGGACCTTTGCCTTTCGCGGGCAAGTGCTCTACCATCTGAGCTACCGAAGCACGACTCACGCCCGGTACTCACAGCTTTACTTCTGCCAGTATCTCGTCTCCTACATTCCAAACTTTACAGAAGCTCTCCTGCGAACCTTGCAGAACTAGCACTCCCGAAAGAAAGGATATAGCGGAGACATGGCTTAGCCACAGCCTGGGGGATGTTTCCAGAATGAGATTTTCACTCTGCAGCGGAGTGTGCGCTGATATGAAACTTCCTGACAGATTAAAACTGTGTGCCCGACCGAGACTCGAACTCGGGACCTTTGCCTTTCGCGGGCAAGTGCTCTACCATCTGTGCTACCGAAGCACGACTCACGCCCGGTACTCACAGCTGTACTTCTGCCAGTATCTCGTCTCCTACCTTCCAAACTTTACAGAAGCTCTCCTGCGAACCTTGCAAAACTAGCACTCCTGAAAGAAAGGATATAGCGGAGACATGGCTTAGCCACAACCTGGGGGATGTTTCCAGAATGAGATTTTCACTCTGCAGCGGAGCGTGCGCTGATATGAAACTTCCTGGCAGATTAAAACTGTGTGCCCGACCGAGACTCGAACTCGGGACCTTTGCCTTTCGCGGGCAAGTGCTCTACCATCTGTGCTACCGAAGCACGACTCACGCCCGGTACTCACAGCTTTACTTCTGCCAGTATCTCGTCTCTTACCTTCCAAACTTTACAGAAGCTCTCCTGCGAACCTTGCAGAACTAGCACTCCTGAAAGAAAGGATATAGCGGAGACATGGCTTAGCCACAGCCTAGGGGATGTTTCCAGAATGAGATTTTCACTCTGCAGCGGAGTGTGCGCTGATATGAAACTTCCTGGCAGATTAAAACTGTGTGCCCGACCTAGACTCGAACTCGGGACCTTTGCCTTTCGCGGGCAAGTGCTCTACCATCTGAGCTACCGAAGCACGACTCACGCCCGGTACTCACAGCTTTACTTCTGCCAGTATCTCGTCTCCTACATTCCAAACTTTACAGAAGCTCTCCTGCGAACCTTGCAGAACTAGCACTCCTGAAAGAAAGGATATAGCGGAGACATGGCTTAGCCACAGCCTGGGGGATGTTTCCAGAATGAGTATTTCACTCTGCAGCGGAGTGTGCGCTGATATGAAACTTCCTGGCAGATTAAAACTGTGTGCCCGACCGAGACTCGAACTCGGGACCTTTGCCTTTCGCGGGCAAGTGCTCTACCATCTGAGCTACCGAAGCACGACTCACGCCCGGTACTCACAGCTTTACTTCTGCCAGTATCTCGTCTCCTACATTCCAAACTTTACAGAAGCTCTCCTGCGAACCTTGCAGAACTAGCACTCCTGAAAGAAAGGATATAGCGGAGACATGGCTTAGCCACAGCCTGGGGGATGTTTCCAGAATGAGATTTTCACTCTGCAGGGGAGTGTGTGCTAATATGAAACTTCCTGGCAGATTAAAACTGCCCGCGAAAGGCAAAGGTACCGAGTTCGAGTCTCGGTCGGACACACAGTTTTAATCTGCCAGGAAGTTTCATATCAGCGCACACTCCGCTGCAGAGTGAAAATCTCATTATGGAAACATCCCCTAGGCTGTGGTTAAGCCATGTCTCCGCTATATCCTTTCTTTCAGGAGTGCTAGTTCTGCAAGGTTCGCAGGAGAGCTTCTGTAAAGTTTGGAAGGTAGGAGACGAGATACTGGCAGAAGTAAAGCTGTGAGTACCGGGCGTGAGTCGTGCTTCGGTAGCTCAGATGGTAGAGCACTTGCCCGCGAAAGGCAAAGGTCCCGAGTTCGAGTCTCGGTCGGGCACACAGTTTTAATGTGCCAGGAAGTTTCATATCAGCGCACACTCCGCTGCAGAGTGAAAATCTCATTCTGGAAACATCCCCCAGGCTGTGGCTAAGCCATGTCTCCGCTATATCCTTTCTTTCAGGAGTGCTAGTTCTGCAAGATTCGCAGGAGAGCTTCTGTAAAGTTTGGAAGGTAGGAGACGAGATACTGGCAGAAGTAAAGCTGTGAGTACCGGGCGTGAGTCGTGCTTCGGTAGCTCAGATGGTAGAGCACTTGCCCGCGAAAGGGAAAGGTCCCGAGTTCGAGTCTCGGTCGGGCACACAGTTTTAATCTGCCAGGAAGATTCATATTAGCGCACACTCCGCTGCAGATTGAAAATCTCATTCTGTTCTCATTAGACTGTTCATTCCGTTCAGCTGATCATTTAATTCTTCTTCACTTTCACTCAGGATAGCAATGTCATCAGCGAATCGTATCATTGATATCCTTTCACCCTGTATTTTAATTCCACTTCTGAACCTTACTTTTATTTCCATCATTGCTTCCTCGATGTACAGATTGAAGAGTAGGGGTGAAAGGCTACAGCCTTGTCTTACACCCTTCTTAATACGAGCACTTCGTTCTTGATCGTCTACTCTTATTATTCCCTCTTGGTTGTTGTACATATTGTATATGACCCGTCTCTCCCTGTAGCTTACCCCTACTGTTTCAGAATCTCGAACAACTTGCACCATTTTATATTGTCGACCGCTTTTTCCAGGTCGACAAATCCTATGAATGTGTTTTGATTTTTCTTTAGCCTTGCTTCTATTATTAGCCGTAACGTCAGAATTGCCTCTCTCGTCCCTTTACTTTTCCTAAAGCCAAACTGATCGTCACCTAGCGCATTCTCAATTTTCTTTTCCATTCTTCTGTATATTATTCTTGTAAGCAGCTTCGATGAATGGGCTGTTAAGCTGATTGTGCGATAATTCTCGCACTTGTCAGCTCTTGCCGTCTTCGGAATTGTGTGGATGATGTTTTTCCGAAAGTCATATGGTATATCGCCAGACTCATATTCTACACACCAACGTGAATAGTCGTTTTGTTGCCACTTCCCCCAATGATTTTAGAAATTCTGATGGAATGTCATCTATCCCTTCTGCCTTATTTGACCGTAAGTCCTCCAAAGCTCTTTTAAATTCCGATTCTAATACTAGATCCCCTATCTCTTCTAAATCGACACCTGTTTCTTCTTCTATCACATCAGACAAATATTCACCCTCATAGAGGCTTTCAATGTATTCTTTCCACCTATCTGCTCTCTCCTCTGCATTTAACAGTGGAATTCCCGTTGCACTCTTAATGTTACCACCGTTGCTTTTAATGTCACCAAAGGTTGTTTTGACTTTCCTGTGTGCTGAGTCTGTCCTTCCGACAATCATATCTTTTTCGATGTCTTCACATTTTTCCTGCAGCCATTTCGTCTTAACTTCCCTGCACTTCCTATTTATTTCATTCCTCAGCGACTTGTATTTCTGTATTTCTGATTTTCCCGGAACATGTTTGTACTTCCTCCTTTCATCAATCAACTGAAGTATTTTTTCTGTTACCCATGGTTTCTTCGCAGCTACCTTCTTTGTACCTATTTTTTCCTTCCCAACTTTTGTGATGGCCCTTTTTAGAGATGTCCATTCCTCTTCACCTGTACTGCCTACTGCGCTATTCCTTATTACTGTATCTATAGCGTTGGAGAACTTCAAACGTATCTCGTCATTCCTTAGTACTTCAGTATCCCACTTCTTTGCGTATTAATTCTTCCTGACTAATGTCTTGAACTTCAGCCTACCCTTCATCACTACTATATTGTGATCTGAGTCTATATCTGCTCCTGGGTACGCCTTACAATCCAGTATCTGATTTCGGAATCTCTGTCTGACCATGTTGTAATCTAATTGAAATCTTCCAGTATCTCCCGGCCTTTTCCAAGTATACCTCCTCCTCTTGTGATTCTTGAACAGGGTATTCGCTATTACTAGCTGAAACTTGTTACAGAACTCAATTAGTCTTTCTCCTCTTGCTGAAGGTATGTTTGCGCAATGCTAGTTGTAAGATTACTGTAAAAAGTAAGTCCCATTTGAACGTTTGTAAAATCATTTCATTCAGAATATAATTAATTTTTGCCAGCAGTATTGCATTACTGATTATAATCCATCACAAAAACCATCAACGTAAACAAAATTTTATTGTTATCAAGAAAAAGTTTAACTATGAATTACGTAACGTCAGTCAAATTAATTAAAGAATAACGCCAGCTTTGCTATTAAAGTATAACGTCAGCTTTGGTAATAAATACAGCCACTTATTATGACAGCCCACCAGCAGCTAATGAAGTATAGTAAAACAGAGTAAGCATATTCATGTCGCAGTTGGATGTAACAGTCAGATGGCGATCCAGTAACAGTAAATGAAGTAAGGAACAGTTTTGGGTTATTGCAGATAACATCTGAGGGTCACGACAACGACACATTCTATGTTTCGTGGAAATAATCTGAAAATTACTTTTAATAAGCAGCAATGAAATTTGTATGCGAAGATTGAGAAAGAGAATAAATTTCAAAGGGAAGACCTCATTTGTTATTATGAAGCAAGAGATAGAAATCCTAAGGGAAGGTTTCACAGGTTATTGAAGAAGAGAAGGTTGCGTAACAAAAGAGATATAGAGGAGACGGGAAGGTTTCATTATTGACGGCCGGCCGGAGTGGCCGAGCGGTTCTAGGCGCTACAGTCTGGAACCGCGCGACCGCTACGGTCGCAGGTTCGAATCCTGCCTCGGGCATGGATGTGTGTGATGTCCTTAGGTTAGTTAGGTTTAAGTAGTTCTAGGGGACTGATGACCTTAGAAGTTAAGTCCCATAGTGCTCAGAGTCATTTCACTATTGACGTTGTAACTAACCATTTTGCCAGGGAGAATAGGCGCAAAGGATTCATCATTTAAGGAAGAGAAACACAATTGTAACTTTTTATATCATAAAATCATATCTTATACAGGGTGTTACAAAAAGGTACGGCCAAACTTTCAGGAAACATTCCTCACACACAAAGAAAGAAATTATGTTATGTGGACATGTGTCTGGAAACGCTTACTTTCCATGTTAGAGCTCATTTTATTACTTCTCTTCAAATCACATTAATCATGGAATGGAAACACACAGCAACAGAACATACCAGCGTGACTTCAAACACTTTGTTACAGGAAATGTTCAAAATCTCCTCCGTTAGCGAGGATACATGCATCCACCCTCCGTCGCATGGAATCCCTGATGCGCTGATGCAGCCCTGGATACTGGCGTATTGTATCACAGCCGTCCATAATACGAGCACGAAGAGTCCCTACATTTGCTACCGGGATTGCGTAGACAAGAGCTTTCAAATGCCCCCATAAATGAAAGTCAAGAGGGTTAAGGTCAGGAGAGCGTGGAGGCCATGGAATTGGCCCGCCTCTACCAATCCATCGGTCACCGAATCTGTTGTTGAGAAGCGTACGAACACTTCGACTGAAATGTGCAGGAGCTCCACCGTGCATGAACCACATGTTGTGTCGTACTTGTAAAGGCACATGTTCTAGCAGCACAGGTAGAGTATCCCGTATGAAATCATGATAACGTGCTCCATTGAGCGTAGGTGGAAGAACATGGGGCCCAATCAAGACATCACCAACAATGCCTGCCCAAACGTTCACAGAAAATCTGTGTTGATGACGTGATTGCACAATTGCGTGCGGATTCTCGTCAGCCCACACATGTTGATTGTGAAAGTTTACAATTTGAACACGTCGGAATGAAGCCTCATCCGTTAAGAGAACATTTGCACTGAAATGAGGATTGACACATTGTTGGATGAACCATTCGCAGAAGTGTAACCGTGGAGGCCAATCAGCTGCTGATAGTGCCTGCACACACTGTACATGGTACGGAAACAACTGGTTCTCCCGTAGCACTCTCCATACAGTGACGTGGTCAACGTTACCTTGTACAGCAGCAACTTCTCTGACGCTGACATTAGGGTTATCGTCAACTGCACGAAGAATTGCTTCGTCCATTGCAGGTGTCCTCGTCGTTCTAGGTCTTCCCCAGTCGCGAGTCATAGGCTGGAATGTTCCGTGCTCCCTAAGATGCCAATCAATTGCTTCGAACGTCTTCCTGTCGGGACACCTTCGTTCTGGAAATCTGTCTCGATACAAACGTACCGCGCCACGGCTATTGCCCCGTGCTAATCCATACATCAAATGGGCATCTGCCAACTCCGCATTTGCAAACATTGCACTGGCTGCAAAACCACGTTCGTGATGAACACTAACCTGTTGATGCTACGTACTGATGTTCTTGAGCATTGCTGTAGAGCAATGAGTCGCATGTCAACACAAGCACCGAAGTCAACATTACCTTCCTTCAATTGGGCCAACTGGCAGTGAATCGGGGAAGTACAGTACATACTGACGAAATTAAATGAGCTCTAACATGGAAATCAAGCGTTTCCGGACACATGACCATATAACATCTTTTTTTTATTTGTGTGTGAGGAATGTTTCCTGAAGGTTTGGCCGTACCTTTTTGTAACACCCTGTATACGTGTAAAATCAGTTTAAATAATACTTTCTTAAACTTGATTATTTTTTATTACGGTAAAAATAAAGGTAGCTCAAGACACCTTTAGCACCTCTTCCTTGTATCCGCCACAGGGCCTACCAGACGTTGGCTTTGCCCGCACAGCGCTCGGCATGCAGCGACAGTGGATGCGCAGCTCACGCGAGATGCCTCGTGCCAGGGGCCGATCGCTGACGCAGCTGCGAGAAGGCCGGGGCCCGCGGCTACGTCAACACCTCGGCTGGCGAGCAACAAAAGACCCACGCCGTGTCACTGCCTGCTAGGCAGCTTCCAGGACGTCATTGGCTTCCACGCTGTGCTCTGTACAAACCTGTGGCGCAAAGAAAACATCATACTACTTCGGCGAAAAAAATATGCAGATATTGTGTGATAAAACTGTTACACGGTCAACAAATAATGCGCAAAACACGAGATTTACGTCACGTATTTCTGATAATGAGCGAAATGAGCGATAAAGGGTGGCGCACGAAATGTGTTACCATTTTCTTTTTGAATGTAAACTTTATTGTCAGTACAATCTGAAAGGAACATATACTACAATGAAGAGCCGTCTATGGAGATTAGTTCTAACTCAGCACGTGCTCAATATGTCCACCATTCCGTTTCCTAACTTCCTTCAAACGAACACTGAAGTTAGTGATTACCCTACGGCACATGTCTTCCGTAATTTCACTGCAAGCTTGAAGAATAAGTCTTCTGAGCTCCATTAAATCACGCGGACGTTTCGGGAAATTTTTTTCCTTTAGGTACCCCCAAAGAAAAAAGTCACACGGATTGAGGTCTGGACTATTGGGGGCCAATTTTGTCCGTCATTGAAGCGACCTGGAAACCTGAGTGAAATGATCCGCATGTCGAAATGCTCGTGTAAAAACTCCAGCACAGTGCTTGCAGTATGTGGCCTTGCTCCATCTTGCATGAACCACTGCGTGTTGAAGGGCAAGGCAGTAGCAAGAGGCTGTGGAATGAAGCTATTGCGAAGCATGCTCAAATAACGCTCGCTGTTCACAGTTTCTTCAAAGAAAAAGGGTCCAGTAAGTGCGTGACTGGAAATTGCTGCCCACGCTGTAATCCTCGGAGCATAACGTTGTCGTTAATGAAGCACTTGTGGGTTTTCAGTGGCCAAAAGCGTACATTTTGTATGTTAACCACACCGTCCTAATGAAAATGCGCCTCGTCTGAAAACCAAACGTTGTTGAGAGTTTCTTCCCTATTCTCCGCCCACTGAGCAAACAGTAGTCTCTGCTGCTTGTGTTCTTCAGTGAGCTTCTGTGTACAGGTCATCTTGTATAGGTACATATGGAGGTCACTTTTAAGAATGCGTTGAACGGAGCGTCTGGATATTCCCAGTTGCACTGCTGCCTTTCTACACGATTTCCCGGGACTTCCCTGTACAGTAACTCGTACCGCTTTGTTCTCCGGCGAACAAACAGGCTTAGGCCGAGGTCGCTTCGCTTCCAATACTCTTCCTTCCTGTACAAATTTATCGCACAACCTGTGGATGGTCTTCTTGCAAGGGAGCGATCGTGTGTTAAACTGTTGTCGAAAACGCCTCTGAGTCTCAACAAGGCTTTTCGTTTCATGAAAAAGTAACACAACTGCCGATCGTTGCTGTGTCGTCAGTCTTCCATTGCTTCTTACTAGTCTCCTAGCGGCACTATCATGAATTAATTACACGTCATTTCGTAACTCATTTGTTTATCCAAGCTCTGCTGGTACTGCTGTAGTGATCCCAGCGGGATATCTAATGTGCGTCGTAAATTGTGAAAGAAACAATTGGTAACGCATTTCGTGCGCCACCCTGTATATGTTACACATCAACACAAACACATTATTTGCCAGAAATGTAGAGTGTATGTAAACGAATCCTCATAACACTAGTTTCCCTTTTCTTCAGTTTTTACGCGCAAGTTTTGGTTTATTCTTATCTCAGCCATTAACCTAAGATTTTTTCGACACAGTTCTTCGACCCAGTCGTTTGGCATTTAATCTGTTTATGCAGCATAACCGCTGCAAACTACAACGGTTTTCCTAATTTACCCTTCCCTAGGCCTAATCTGCGATTTTTCCGATCACCATCCCTTCATCTACAATCACAGTGACGACACGTTTCTTAATAAAAGCTTAACCTATTTATTTCTTCGATTCATTGTGTTGCTCGTAAGGTAATTTTTCTCGCTAAATCACTGCGAGACCTCACTCCATTTGGTCTTCAACAGCCTCCTATAGAAACAAAATTCAAAAGTTTTTGGTGAATTTTTTTCTATCGTTACAGACCTTGGTTCAAGATGCTTCGTCTCCTAGTGCTGGATATAAAAAGATTTAATTACCAGTTTTAAACTTGAACTCAGCAACCCTACAGTTCATTCACACTTAAATTTCTTACATTTGTACTCTGACTGTTCGTGCTTAGCCATTTATCACTTCCTATCAATCTAATTTTTTAGACATTTGTATATCCTTTCGTCTCCTTCATTTGCTGCGTTTTTAAATTTTCTTCTGTCCTCAATTACATTCAATATCTCCTGTGATATCCAAGGATTGCAACTAGACCTTGTCTTTGTACCTATTCGATCCTCTGCTTCTTTGACTATTTCGTTTCTCAAAGCTACCCATTCCTTTTCTACTGTATTCTTTCCCTCTGTTCTAGTCAGCCGTTCCCTGATGATCCACGGCCATCCTGATTTAGGTTTTCCGTGATTTCCCTAAATCGCTCCAGGCAAATGCCTGGATGGTTCCTTTCAAAGGGCACGGCCGACTTCCTTCCCCGTCCTTCCCTAATCCGATGAGACCGATGACCTCGCTGTCTGGTCGCCTTCCCCAAACCAACCAACCAACCAACCTGATGATCCCTCTCAAACTCTCAGCAAACTCACGTTCTTTCGACTTATCCAGGTGCCGTCTCCTTTATTTCCTACATCTTTGCAATTTCTTCAATTCTGATTTACAGTTCATAATTCATAAATTTTGGTTAAAGTTCACACTTGCCCCTGGTAACCTCTTACAATTTAAGAACTGTTACCGAAATCTCTATATTACGATTATATGAGTATAATCAATCTGAAACTGCCCGATGTCTCCAGGTATCTTCCGCGTATATAACCTTCTCTATGGTTCTTAACCCCCCCCCGCCCCCCCCCCCCCCCCCCATGAACCATGGACCTTGCCGTTGGTGGGGAGGTTTGCGTGCCTCGACGATACAGATAGCCGTACCGTAGGTGCAACCACAACGGAGGGGTATCTGTTGAGAGGCCAGACAAACGTGTGGTTCCTGAAGAGGGGCAGCAGCCTTTTCAGTAGTTGCAGGGGCAACAGTCTGGATGATTGACTGACCTGGTCTTGTAACACTAACCAAAACAGCCTTGCTGTGCTGGTACTGCGAACGGCTGAAAGCAAGGGGAAACTACAGCCGCAATTTTTCCCGAGGGCATGCAGCTTTACTGTATGATTAAATGATGATGGCGTCCTCTTGGGTAAAATATTCCGGAGATAAAATAGTCCCTCATTCGGATCTCCGGGCGGGGACTACTCAAGAGGATGTCGTTATCAGGAGAAAGAAAACTGGCGTTCTACGGATCGGAGCGTGGAATGTCAGATCCCTTAATCGGGCAGGTAGGTTAGAAAATTTAAAAAGGGAAATGGATAGGTTAAAGTTAGATATAGTGGGAATTAGTGAAGTTCGGTGGCAGGAGGAACAAGACTTCTGGTCAGGTGACTACAGGGTTATA